>NC_091434.1:162989212-163220787 GCF_964237555.1 Oryctolagus cuniculus
GATGGAAAAAATATATTCCAACCTACCAAAAAGAAAAGGCGAGCAAGTATAGCCATCCTAATATCACACAAAACAAACTTTAACTAAAAAATTGGTAAAAACAGACAAAGAAGGTACTACATAATAACTAAGGGATCAATTCAACAGGAATATGTGACTATTTTAAATGTATATGCATGCAGTGCCAGGCTCCTGGCTATTTAAAATAAATGTTGATGGATCTAAAGGGAGACATAGACTCAAATACAATAGTAATGGGGGACTGAGATACCCCACTTTCTTCAATGGACAGATCAACTAGACAGGAATTCAACACAGAAACAGAGCTAATCTACCTTATGGACCAAATGGAACTAACTTATATCTATAGAACTTTCATCCCACAATTGCAGAATATATATTCTTTTCATCAGTGCACGGAACTGTCTCTCAGACCATATGATAGGATATAAGGCAAGTATGAGCAAATTCTAATAAATCAAAATCATATCATGCATCTTTTCTGACCACAATGGAATGAGGCTGGAAATTAGCAACTCAAGAATCTTGAGAAAATATGCAAACACATGGAGATTGAACAACATGCCCCTATATGAAGAGTGACTCATAGAAGAATTCAAAAGAGAAATCAAAAAAATTCATGAAATGAGTGAAGATGACAATACAATATATCAAAACTTATGGGATACAGCAAAACCAGTTTTAAGAGGGACATTTACAGCAATTGATGCTTATATCAAGAAATTGGAAAGGCACCAAAAATGAGCTACAAATGCATCCGAAGAACTTAGAAAAACAAGAACAAACCAAACTGCAAATTAGTAAACGAAATAATTAAAATTAGAGAAGAAATAACACTGAGAACAAAAAAAGGTCAGTGAAGAGCTGCTTTTTTGAAAAAATAAAACTGATACACCATTGATCCAACTAACCAAAAAAAGAGGCCCCAAATTAATAAAAAATGAAAAGGAGCTATAACAATGGATAGCACAGAAATAAAAATAATCAGGAATTACTACAAACAGCTGTATGCCACCAAATTGGAAAACTAGAAGAAATAGATTTCTTGACACAGATAATCTCCCAAATTGAGTCATTAAGACATAGAAAACCTAAACAGAATAATCCAGTTGGAGACTAAATTAGTAATAAAGACCATCCCAACAAAGAAAAGCCCAGGACAGGGTGGCTTCATTGCTAAATTTTACAAGACATTTGAAGAACTAATTCCAATTCTTCTCAAGCTATTCAAAACAACTGAAAGGGAGGGAATTCTTACAAAATTCCTTCTATGAGGCCAGTATCATCTTAATTCCAAAATCAAAAAAAAAAAGATAAAAGGAAGAAAAAGATAATTACAGACCAACATAGGTGCAAAAATCCTCAGAATAATACTAGCTAATCAAATCTAACACATCAGAAAGATAATTCACCTGGACCAAGTGGGATTTATCCCTGGTATGCCAGGTCAGCTCAATATTTACAAATCAAAAAATTTGACAGCCAGCATTTTTTTTTTTGATAGGCAGAGTGGACAGTGAGAGAGACAGAGAGAAAGGCCTTCCTTTGCCGTTGGTTCACCCTCCAATGGCCGCCACATCCTGTGCACTGTGGCTGGCGCACCGCGCTGATCTGATGGCAGGAGCCAGGTACTTATCCTGGTCTCCCATGCGGGTGCAGGGCCCAAGCACTTGGGCCATCCTCCACAGCACTCCCTGGCCACAGCAGAGAGCTGGCCTGGAAGAGGGGCAACCGGGACAGAATCTGGCGCCCCGACCGGGACTAGAACCCGGTGTGCCGGCGCCACTAGGCGGAGGATTAGCCTAGTGAGCCGCAGCGCCGGCCGACAGCCAGCATCTTAATGAATGGGGAAAAGATGGAAGCATCCCATTAAGATATAGAACCAGACAACTATGCCCACTTTCACCATTGCTATTCAATATAGTCCTTGGAGTTTTAACTAGAGCCATTAGACAAGAAAAGAAAATCAAAGAGATACAAATTGGAAAGGAGGAAGTAAAAATTGATATTTGCAGATGATATGATTCTATGTATAGGGGACTCCACTAAGAGACTATTCAAACTCTTAAGAGTTTTATAAGTGGCAAGATTTACAAAAGCACATAAAATCAATAGACTTTGTATACACAGACAAGCCATCAATGAGAAAGAAGTTCTAAGATTAATAACATTCAGAATAGCTACATAAAAATTAAATAACATTTAATCAAAATTTGAAAAATCTCAATAATGAAAACTACAAAATATTAAAGAAAGTAATCAAGAGAGATACAAAAAAATGGAAAAATATTCCATGTTTGTGGATTAAAAGAATTAATACAGTGAAGATGTCCATTCTTCCAAAATCAATTTACAGATTCAAAGCAATCACAATAATACCAATGACATTCTTCTCAGATCTAGATAAAATACTAAAATTTATATGTAATCAGAAGAGACTCCAAATAGTTAAAGCGATCTTGTACAACAAAAACAAAGCTAGAGGCATCAAAATATCAGATTTCAAGACATACTACAGGGCAATTATAACCAAAACAGTCTAGTATCGTCAAAAAATAGACAAAATAGAAATGTAGACCAATAGAATGGAATAGAAACTTTGGAAATCAACTCACACATCTACAACCAACGTATCTTTGACAAAGGAGCTAAAATCAGTCACTGGAGAAAGGACAGTCTCTTCAACAAAAGGTGCTGGGAAGACTAGATCTACATGTGCAGAAGTATGAAACAAGACTCCTACCTTATACCTTACACAAAAATCAAATGATAATGGATCAAGGAACTAAATCTATGACCTGACACCCTTAAATTACTAGGGGAGAACATTTCAAATGTACAAACAGGGCAAAACACTATGAAATACTGGCATACGAAAAGATACAAGAAGGCAATCAAAGCCAAAATTGGGACAAATAGGATTATATCAAGCTGAGAAGATTCTGTACTGCAAAACAAACACTCACCAAAGTGAAAGGGCAACTGACAAAATGGGATAAAATATTTGCAAATTATGCAACTGATAAGGATTAATGTCAGAATCTACAAAGAGCTCAAGAAACACAAAAAACAAATAATCCAGTTAAGAAATGGGCAAATGACTTGAACTGGCATTTTTCAAAACAGGAAACTGAAATGGCCATGAAATGAATGAAAAACTGCTCAGGATCACTAGCCATCAGGGAAATTCGAAACAAAACCACAATGATGTTTCCCCTCACCCCAGTTAGAATGGCTACCATACAATAAAGAGAATCGAAAATGAATCTTGATGTGAATGGAAGGGGAGAGGGAGTGGGAAAGGGGAGGGTTGCAGGTGGGTGGGACGTTATGGGGGGAAGCCATTGTAATCCATAAGCTGTACTTTGGAAATTTATATTCATTAAATAAAAGTTAAAAAAAGAATGGCTACCATACAGAAATTCAAGAAACAATAAATGCTGGTAAGGATGTGTGGATCAAGTATACTAATTTTTTGCTGGTGGGAATGTAAACTAGTAGAGGCATTGTGAAAGACAGTATGGAGATGCTCATTCCTGGGAACTTACCTAAGAGAAATGAAATCAGCATATGAAAGTGTTATCTGTACCCCAATATAATTGCAGCTCAATTCACAATAGTTAATATATGGAATCAACTCAGATGTCTATCAACTGCTAACTGGTTAAAAATTATTATACACACATAGTATGGAATACTACTAAGACATAAAAAAAGAATGAAATCTTGTCTTTCTAACAAAATGGATACATCTGGAAACCATTATACTTAGTGGAACAAACCAGTCCCAAAAAGACAAATATCATATAATTTCCATGATCTGTAGTAAATAATAGAATACCAATAATACAAGGTATAGGAGTGAAGTTGAAATTTTGAGATTCAAAGATTATTTATAGCCCTTGTCTCTACTGTTGATGAACAGTTTAATTTCTTCTTAGTATTTGCTGAACTCTTTACTTGGTGTAGGATTAGTCTTCTGAGCATAAAGTAAACTGAAAGTAGATCATTGTATAAATGAAGAGAGGGAATCAGAAAGGAAAGAGGACGAACCTTGAGGGTGTTTTTCAGAGGGAGGGTAGGAAGGGAAGTGTCACTCTGTTCTTAAATCTATACATATGAAATACATGAAATTTGTTTAGTCAAATATAATTTTAAAAATTATTAAAAATAAAAATATTGCATGCTATACAAATTGAAGTAACGAGAACTATCTTACTGCTGTTTGCAAAATAATTTTGTATCTTCAACTTGGGAAAATAAAAAGGAAAAAACTGTAAATATGTGGTCTTATATACTATACTAGTGGGAACATAGTCCTTTTGTGCATTATTGAAAATAGAGCTGTTATTATCTTGAAGTCACTTCAAAGAGACAATAAATCATTCATATTTTGGTTTTGTTATTTCTCATGATCTGCTTTCTGCTTCTTTGCTGAGAACCTGGGTGACCGATATTTGCATAAACACATTACTTCAAGGGACACAGAAAAGCAAAAATAATTTTAAGATACCAAATCAATATCTTCTAAATGGGTCCCAGCACAAGAAAGCTCATGCACACTCAAGTATTGTGGTTGCTCTGAGAATCAAGAAGAGGATATATTTTATTAATGGAAAGAACAAGAGAACAGTGGGAGACCACGTCCTCCTTTCCTGGTAGCATTGTGAAAGTACCTTACTGCCTCCAGAGTAAACACTGGTGTCACTCTAAGGATTCCTGGGTCCACAGATAGCCCTGCACCTATGTACAAGAGATGCAAAGTAAACCAACTCCAAACCTGCATTGAGACTACAAGGTATGCTCTCTATTCACCTACATTTGAAGCCTTTGTGCACTGATAGTGAGCCATGGGCAGTTGAAATGTGAATTCTTTACTTGGTGATAAACAGATGCTGTTCCAACCTTCCCCACCAGCCATGCCAGGCTTGCGCCCTGGATCTTCCTTACCCATCAAGTTCAGGAGTGATTTCCTGAATTCAATATGAGCCCTAAATGACTGGTGGGTGTGAGAAGCAGGCAGCATTCCTATGAGTCCACCAAGACTCCTTCTCTGAAATTGCACCTTTGAGTAGCCTCTCTCAAGACAGGGATATCTGACAAAGCTCCTCTTCTCCATTGCCACATGGCCTGCCAGCTCCACTCCATCCCTCCCGACTGCAAGGAAAGACAGCTGGCCTGGTGCTCCTGTGTGCAAATGCTATCTGTGATGGGCACCACCTCCAGGCCCTGGGAGCTCCCTTTGGCTGGGCTCTGCAGGTCTCCCTTACCTGGCCTCTGGTAGGAACTGTGGAAGTCATGGATCCTGGACCATAGGAGTTTCAAAGTAACATTGACAATAGGCAACCCTGTGAGCTGTTAAATAATCTGACCCTCATCTCTGGATACATTAATTTCCCACAGCATTGTAAGTGAAAGAAGTAACGCAAATACATATGCACTTCCATCAATCCGATGTAGCCATAAGGTCTCACCTTATGATATGGCAAAGGGGATACTTCTTTTTAAAGCCTAAACTTAATAACTCACTGCACAGTTAATCCCTCCTACCCACCCCTACATATGCCACACACACAGTGTACAAAGATTTGGATAAGCGAACATTTCAGAAGAGGGCAATATTTCTTTTAGTCAATTAAAAGGAAATGAAATCATTCATTATATTCTTATAGATATCACGAGATTTCTCAACAGATGCATGAATGTCTTCAATATTTTAAGTTGAATGAAGGGTAAAGGCATATTTTTTTTGAAAAAGTATCTATGGGAAAGTCTACTCTAAAAAAGTTAAAGAGTTAATACATTAATGCACACTTATGTGGATACTTGCTTTCAGATGAAGCTGATTGGTCCAGTGCCCAATGATTTTGTATTCTGTACTTTTGTTGGTTATTTGATACTGGAAGATATCATAACGTCCAGGAGCATCTCCATTTTCATTGAATGTGACAGGTGTCCCCGCACTGCCTATAAAGAGTTAGAAAACAGTAGTAGTGAAATTTTAGTAAGACAGACCACTGGGCTTACTTTTCTTTGAAGAACAATGGCAGATAAAAGTATATCGTGTGTAGTAAGTGATATGAAGATTATTATCCATACAAGGTCATTCTTGATAGCTTAATATCTTTTACATGAAAAGAAATCCAGATGTACACACAGGAATAAGACATGCTTTATTATGCACATTAGGAAGTAAATGATGAGTATCCAAGTTAGGCAGTGCACATAGTAGCTAAATAAATAAAAGTTGATAGGCTGAATTTTCAGTACTGGCTACAGAGAATGGTAGTTAATAGAGAAAAATGTCAGTGGCTTGAAGCATGACAGCTCTTGCACAGTGTGAACTACAAATGGCACCTAATATACGGCAGAACACCCCAGCCAGTATCCTCAGTGTTACTTTTTGCTAACTTCAACTCTCTGTGAAGCAGTTGCATTTTTCAATTCCTCTGCTTCCAGTCTTTCTGCCTAAAAGTTTACCAATGTGGGCGACTGTTGGGAACCTCACAATGATGAAGAAGTGATCAGCGGGAAGTCCTAATTCAGTCCATATCATAAAATTTCCCGCATTGACCATGAGGAGTGAAACAGTGGCAGGACAGTGGAATGCAAGAACCACAGTCTTTTCTAAACTCTGTTCCTTTCAGAAGCTTACAGATTCTGTCCACTTTTAATTTCCCTATTATTAACTTCTGCACATTTATAGGTATAAGAGTAGAAAGCAATTGCTATGCCAATGTTTCCTTGTTCCATCCAGCTTTGTCACATGTACTGACTTTCTTTTTCTTTAATATCTTTGGACCCTTCTTCATCTGCTTGGTTTATTCTTTCCTATCTTGACAAATTCAGCTGACACCAATCCCTTTTCTTGGTTCCTATCTTCACTCTGCAGACCCAGTTCACTGAATTTCTTCTCACAGGATATTGGATTTAATTTTTATACTGCACTGGAAAGTTTGCCTTTCTCATTATCTCTTTCCCAGATTTCATTCTCCAAGAATATATACTACTAATAGATATGTATCAACTTTATATACAAATCACATATCTACCTGATGAATTTCCTAACCTATTTGTAGAGGTGTTTACCTACATATCAATGATCACAAAATTCTAAAATATTTAACTTAAAATAGATGACACTATCAAAAATGACAGCAACTTGCAAACAAATATTGGAGTATTTTCCTAGTGGTTAATGGGCAGATTCTAATATTCTGTTTTCTTTATTCTTCCTAACATCTGAACACAGTGTGAGACTCCTGATGAGTCCACAGATATCTGTTATCATGAGAACTGCTGAGCTGTAAGAGCCATGCTTGGAGGAATGAGCCTGGGTCTGTGGTTTGGTAGCTGCATGTCCATGATAACTTCATTCCCCATTTATTTTCACACTGTGTATGTCTCTTTGCCTCCCCTTTACCACACGGACACCTAATAATGAATTGAATACATTTTGAAATCCTAAGAGTTATCCATGTATAAATTATCATCAATGAGTTGATATATAAATCAACAAAGAAATTAAGAATTGGAAAACATAATAGGAACTCTCCAATCAACCAGTGCTATCTTACTTACTCCCCAGAGTCCAATGGAAACCTATTTGTCATACATGACCAAAAACTCTGAGTTTCTTAACTCAGAGATTTTGGGCAGATTAAGCTTCTAAATCCTCAGTTTCTCTACCTGTAAAATCACACTTTTCTCAGAGTTGTTATGAGAATTTAAATGAATCAATACTTGTCAAGTTCACAGGATAATCAGGTATTACTATTCATCTTCTGAAAATTAATGAGTGAACTAGAGAGGCAGAGAGTGAGGAGGAGGAAGGAGAAAAGGAGGAGGAGTAACGAATTCAGAGAGGAAAGGAGGAGGTGAGGAGGAGGGTGGCAGGGAGGGAGAGAGGGAGGGAGTGAGGAAAAAAAGGAACCCCACCCCTGATTCACATGTCTCAGATGCCCATAATAGCCAGGGCTGGGTTGAGGGCACAGCAGGCTCAAAGAAGTCAACCCAGCTCTCCTACACAGATGGCAGGAACTCAAACACTTGAGCTATCACTGTTGCTTCCCAAGATCTGCGTTAGCAAGAAGCTGCAGATGGGATTGGACCTGGGTAGTGAACCCCAGAATTCTGATGCATATGCTATGAACTTGATATTAACAGTAAATTCATTGTCATTTACATAGTACTTTGGAAATCTGTAATGCCATATTCTCCGTGTATAAAGGGATATTTAATTTCCTTTAAAATTTCACAAATTGCTACTCCCTTCACTGAGACTCCATATTTCCTTCAGCAGTAGTGCCCAATCTTTTTGTTTGTTTGCCACAATGACATACACTACAGAAGAATGTCACTGTTTAACACATTCTGACTAATGTATTCCGAGCTATACACAGCTACCAGTTCACTGTTGCTGTATCTCTGTTCTCCAACTCAATTAAGAATATTGGAAAGCAAATGAGAACTACTGATCACAAAAATAATTTCTTATTTAGATATTTCAAATATTATTAATGTCAAGTGACACAAATTCAGGCATTGCTTTAAGAAACAATACAATACTGAAGCAGGTAGAAGTGTGTTCTGGAGCAAGAATGCTGGGTTCAAACCCTATTTCTGTCACTTATCAGATGTATTTTCTTGGGAAGTGGAGTAGTGATAATTTCAACCTCAGTGGGAAGAATCAGAAATGAATCAGTAAATGCAAAGCATTTAGTACACATGAAGCATTGTATGATTGGCTATATTTTTATTATTTTATGGCAATATTTGAGATCCATTGTCTATGCGGGAATCTATAAACTTGGTGGTAAATGTGTCATTTACATGATGTCATTCTTACTAATCTTTGTTTAAACACCACGCCACATCATAAACCTAAAATCCAGGTTGCTGTTCTCCAGGCTGTCTCATCAACCTGCCTCTTTGAACATGGTACACTCTCTAAGTTCCCTTCCTCTTCCTTCCTAATCCTCCTCCTCCATTTCCTTCAAGATGTGGCTCAAGGGTAAGGCTCTTAGAGAAGCTCAACTCTTCAAACCTGGAACAAAGCCCCAAGTACCTATTCTTGTCCTAACTTCCTCTGTCAGGGCACTCCTGACACTCTGCATGCTTTCAGTATTCATCCCATACTTGATTATAAATGCTTTCAACAAGTATTTACTAAGAGTCTACTGTGTTTCCTGTACTCGGTGGACCCTCTGCCTTCCTCATAAAACTCTGGTCTCCTTAGAATTTATCCCTTATCTTTGTAGAATGTGTACCAGAGACAGTGCTCGATATTGGGAGTAATCAATAAGTCACAGGAAATCATGAAAGAGGCACTCCATAACGATCTCAAAAAAGATCCATATTCACCCTCTTTATAACACCATGAACTTTATTGATATCACATTTCATCTTTGAAATTCTCAAGTGAAGGAAACAACCAAGTCCCTTTCACACCATTATCAGGGTGATCTTAGAAACCACAGCATATCTTTGCATGGTCTCTGAATTAATTACTGGCAGTTGAAGCAGTTTTCATTACTGACTACCCATGCATCCT
Organism: Oryctolagus cuniculus; assembly: GCF_964237555.1. Taxonomy (NCBI): domain Eukaryota; kingdom Metazoa; phylum Chordata; class Mammalia; order Lagomorpha; family Leporidae; genus Oryctolagus; species Oryctolagus cuniculus. Next base: position 162,998,787 of record NC_091434.1, read on the forward strand.
GTTTTTCTAGTCTGATTTCTGGTCTCAGGCTAGACTTGCAATTGAATTGCTTCAACCCTCTTACAACAAGACTGCCTGCATTGCATATTGACTCAGTTCCAATAACTACTGTGACACACTGGTCTGTGTGACAATGAGCACCCTTGAGCAGTCATGAAGGACTAAGTTGCTGTTACAATTTCGACAAGCTTGCCATCTTTTCAAAAGAAGATCTTTTGTACTGAAACTGGCCATCCTGAAAAATGGAATTAAGTGGCATTTTTGTCTATAAAATATTTGTAATGGCATATGTCTCTTGATATATTCAGCAATTTCTTGTAGTTTAATAATAACAGTCAATAAATACAACATATATTTGATTAGGCTATATTAGGGTTATATTTTAAATCAAATCATGTCCATCAAATTTTGTTTTATTCCTTTCCTTCTCACAAATTAGCTATTTCAGAAATTTGATGTGCATTAAAGTTTAAAATTTTTTTTATCATATATGTACATTAGTAGAAAAATGAAAACAAAAGCATGGATTTGTAGGGTATCTTTTACTAGTCAGGTACTATTTTCAGAGTTTGCACATCTCCTCCAATATTGTTGGTTTAATAAGAATTGTGAGGAAAATTCTATTTTTATTACTAGATATCTCAAACACTCCCAATGTGGCTTTACAGGAAAAATGATACATCCTGTGAAGATGTTATTTGAAAATTTGACTCCTTTGAGAATTGTGTCATGGAAGAGAATGGGTTTGACATTCAGGGGTTGGAGCCTGACTTCTGGCTATCCAAGTTATCTGCATGATCTAGACAATTTATGTCCCCTTAGACCTGTGCTCTCATTCTTCAAGTAGGCCTAACAACCTCAATATCCCTGGGCCATTACAAAGGCTAACCGAGATGATGCATGTAGAATATTGTGTGCATAACTGACTCTCGATAGACATGCAGTAACTTAAAACTGTCATCATCATCCTACACTGAGTTTCCCCTTGGTCTACATTCTCTTGTATCCACAATGTAAAACTTAATGCAAGAATAATTCTCTCACCTTTAGGTACAAAAATCACACACACACACACACACACACACTCATGTAAACCAGTTTGGTTTATTTCAAGTTTACTACTTCCCTTCCTACTTCTTACACCAAACTTCATCCAGTGTCCTGTTCTCACAACCTACAATATTACACAAGCAGGAAAAAAATAAGACATCTTAAAATCAGTAGTTTAATCATTTTCATCACCCTTAAAAGAAGAAAGAATATATGAGATGTAAGTTATTGACCAAATGTCATAGGAAATAGCAATTTCCAAAAAGGTCTCAATTATTCTTGTTCTTCCTTCCATTGTCCAATTTATTGAACACTTATAATAAATAAACAATCATATTTGAATGAAAATCATATTATACTTTAATTATTTAAGAAACAGATTACTCTTATATATAAGAATCACTCTGCCTCATGCTTTGAAAGTGTTTAACATTTGACTCACTGTACTCTTCATCCATACTCCTGTTACATACCTGGTGACCCTGCCATCCATGTGGGTAATTTTTTTAAACTTTTATTTAATGAATATAAATTTCCAAAGTACAGCTTATGGATTACAATGGCTTCCCCCCCATAACGTCCCTCCCGCAACCCCCCCCTTTCCCACTCCCTCTCCCCTTCCATTCACATCAAGATTCATTTTCGATTCTCTTTATATACAGAAGATCAGTTTAGCATACATTAAGTAAAGATTTCAACATTTTGCTCCCATGTGGGTAATTTAACATCCTGGTCTTCAGGATAGTTAACTTCAATTCTTTCAATTTTCTTTTTTTTTTTTTTTTTTAGACTCTTTCATGCAACTCACTATCTATTGTTACAATCGCCTTCTGGAAACTATCCTATCCAGGAACTGTATCATCTAAACTATCATCTAAAATTTTGCTTTCTGGCCACTACCTTCTATGACTTCCTAAACTGACCGATTCACTGATCACTGCATTGTCACTCCACTTCACCCCCATGGCAGTTTCACTTCCCTCCTAGTCCCGCATAGGTTCTACCATCTGTTCTTTTGTGATCTCTCTGCCCAGTTGTCTTCATCTACCAAATCATAATCATGATTATATAAAACTGTGCACTTCATCAGCAGAAGCAGAATACTGCTTGAGGAACACAAGCAGCTTTTCTCTCTGGCAAAACTACAACTGGGCTAAAGTAAGGGCAGTGCCTAGGACACAGCCCTGAGTGTGAATGTCCTCTCCCTGAATTTTGTAAACTCAGTGCCTTGCTTGCTTCTTCTAGTCATGCCCTCATTGCCATGTCCTGCCTTCAGCTCATGACCTCAGATTTCCAATAAACAGTCAATACTGCTCTGCAGCCCTATCCAGTCCTCATGGTTGGTTCACTTTCTCCACCCTTCAGGACAACACTTGACTTCTTCTCTCTCTTCACACATTCAACACCTTCCTTCCCATGTCACATCAGCATGGCTCACTCTTTCTCATTGAGAAAAGGCAGCAAAAAGACAGAAGTATCCTCATCATTCCACCACAGAGCCTACCACCTACATGCATCCACACACGTTCTCTTCCCTCCTGTGGCAACACAAAGCCCTGATCCAGTCAAAGTACTCCTCCCCTGGGGATAAGGAACCACCCACTCACTCTCCAAGCATTTTAACTTTCAGTTTTCTTTCTTTTACATCAACAAATTTAGACTCTCTCTAGAAGTATTCCCTTAAATTCACTAATAAGTACTAATATCTCTTCTTAAATAGAAACAAATACCCTAATTTAACCCCTTGGCCTCACAGGGCTCTTGCCTCATGTTCCACTCTTCTTTACAGTAAAACTCTGGTTGCTACATTTTTTTCAGTGTCCATACTTCACAAATTTATTTATCTCAAACTGTATATAATGAAGCAAGACATAAGCTGAAATGCATTGTTATAAGGATGGCATTAGTTCAAATATGTACATGCATTCCCGGTAGAATGACTCAAAAAATACAGAGCTGGATCTTCTAAACTACAACTACAGAAAATGAAACAAGGATGGGGGATTTAAAACACCAATTTACAGAAGAAAATATTTCAAACAGTAATTTCATGTCTTTTTTTATCCAAACAAAATGGAAATTTGGGATTGAACAAAACCTATTATAAATTATTAACGATGTCAACCTGCATGGCCATTTTTGCTTTTAACAGTAAGTTTAAGAAAATTAGTACACTCGGTTTAAAACTCTTAACCTGGGGCTAGTGCTGTGGCATAATAGGTAAGACCACCGCCTGCAGTGCCAGCATCCCATATGGGTGCAGGTTCAAGTACCAGCCACTCCACTTCCGATCCAGCTCTCTGCTATGCCCTGGGAAAGCAGTGGAAGTTGGCCGAAGTGCTTGGGCCTCTGCACCCTCGTGGGAGACCCAGAAGAAACTCCTGGCTTCCGGCTTTGGATCAGCTCAGCTCCAAGCATTGCAACCATTTGGGGAATGAAACAGCAGATTGAAGATCTCTCTCTCTCTCTCTCTCTCTCTCTGTCTCTACATCTCTCTCTATAGTGTAACTTTGTCTCTCAAATAAAATAAATCTTAAAATAAATTTTTGTGTAATTTCCTTTCCTCCAGAGCTATAAAGGGTTCATTGCCTCCTCCCCGTCCTGGACCTAATTTTCTTTGTAGAAAATGTTCCAGGGGCTTCTTCTGGTTCTCCCACGTGAGTCCCAGGGACTTGGGCCATCTTCTACTACTTACCAGGCCATAGCAGAGAGCTGGATTGGACTCAAACCGGCACCCATTTGGGATGCTGGCATTGCAAGTGGTAGCTTTACCTGCTATGCCACAGCACTGGCCCTGCAAATTTTTTTTTTTACATTTTTCTTTAAGTTTTATTTATTTGAAGGGCAAAGATACCTGAGTGGGGGAGGGGGGACGGAAAGAGAGGGGAAGAGAGAGATAGAGAGAGATGAGAGAGCGAGCTTCCATCCACTGGTTCATTCCACAAATGGCTGCAATGGCCAGGGCTGGGTCAGGCTGAAGCCAGGAGCCAGGAGCTTCTTCAGAGTTTCCAACATGGATACACGGGCCCAAGAACTTGAGCCATCTTTTGCTGCTTTCCTAGACCCATTAGCAGAGAGCTGGATCGGAAGTGGAGCAGCCAGTATTCTAGCTGGCACCCATATGGGCTACCAGCACTGCAGGTGGAGGCTTAAATTTCTATACTGCAGTACTGGCCCCAGTGCAAAAAAAAATCTTGAAATCCATGATTTTTTTAATTTATTTGACAGATAGAGTTAGACAGAGAGATAGACAAAGAGAAAGGTCTTCCTTCCGTTGGTTCACCCCACAAATGGCCACAACGGCTGGAGCTACGCCGATCCAAAGCCAGGAGCCAGGTGCTTCCTCCTGGTCTCCCATGCAGGTGCAGGGCCCAAGCACTTGGGTCATCCTCCACTGCCCTCCCAGGCCACAGCAGAGAGCTGGACTGGAAGTGGAGCAATCGGGACTAGAACCCAGAGCCCACATGGGATGCCAATGCCACAGGGGGAGGATTAACCAAGTGAGCTACAGCTTCGGCTCCTGATTTTTTTAAGTTAAAAACCTGTAGTTCAGCAGGACTATAGACAAGGGCTACAAACAATCATGAAAAATGTCCATTTAACTCATATACAATAAATTTTAAAATAATAACAGATCATTAAAACTATAATAGTATATCATTCCTAACTATTGTTTAACAAAAATATAAATCAAAGATTAATAAAACTATGCTGGCAGTAGTGCTGATACAAATAGGGTTATCTTTTTTTAATTTTTTTGTTTTTTTCATTTTAGTTTTTTCATAATACACATGTTCTATGAACTTTGTGAAGACCCTGATAGATGCAGAATTTCCTCATTCTCTGCACCTTTCTTCCACTACCCTGGTCCAGACTACTCCTTTCTCTGAACTCCTGGCCAATACCCTGCAGTCACAGTGAACAACATCAGTATACTCTCTACCCCACAGCCAGGCACTGCAGTGAAAAACAAGTCAGAATTCATCACAGCTCTCCTTAAAAATCATTCAGTGGATTCCCATTTCACTTCGAATAAAACACAAAAGGTTAATCATGGCCATGACCAAGGTCCACTTATTTCTCTCCTCTTACTCATTCTCTATACCCCACCCACCCTGTTCTTTGAATTTTCTTCTGCTTTAGGAAACCACTCTATTGTTTTCTGTTCTCTCTTCCCAGTGGTCTTAACACTTAGATCTTCTGCCCACTCCTGCTCCTTCTCATCCTCTGTATTCCACATCAGTTATCACAGAGAAAGTCCCCATCCTAGCACTACATCTGTTAAACCTGATTTTTATAATCACTCTCTAGGGCACACATAATTTCCTTCCTGGGATTTTATATGTATCAAAAGTATATCACTTATTTCACTGGTTGGCCCGTTTGAATACTATTAGAATGCTATTTATGCTGCAGAGAATTCTTCTACCACATCTGTAGCACAGACTGTTAGATGAGCATCGGAATCTATCATCTCTTATCCAGGATATGTAGCTAGGCGGCTCATCTACCTTGTACTTAGGCATGGCCCAGTGATTAGTTCTAGCCAATTAAACGTGAGCAGAAGTGAGATATTCTCCTTAGGAGATCCATTAAAAGCCACTGAAGTGATCCTCTATATGCTTTGTCCTCTGGCTGGCCAGAATGGAATTGACATGCTGAAATAGTTATTAATAACAGCAGAGCTTGCATGAGCCTGGATTCCAGTGCAAGTGCATGGAGAAGGTCCCTGACACTACCCTGTTCATCCTCAGAGATGTCTAGTTTAGTGTTTACTGTTTCAATCACTATAGCTTGTGAGCCTACCTCTTACAGCAGATGACTATAGCACCTTAGTACCTAGTAAAGTGAGATCTCAACATGGTTTTAAATGCATAAATGTAATCATATTAAATCCGGAAGTGAAAATGTCACTTAATGCCATATTAAAAAGGTTTTTTTTAATTTATTTGAAAGGTAGAGTTACAGAGAAGCAGAGGCAGAGGGAGACCTTCCATCCATTGGTTCACTCCCCAAATGGCCACAATGCTCAGAGGTAAGGTGATCCGAAGCCAGGAGCCAGTAGCTTCCTCCAGGCCTTCCATGCAGGTGTGGGGGCCCAAGCACTTGGGCCATCCTGTACTGCTTCCCAGGCCATAGCAGAGAGCTAGATTGGAAGAAGAGCAGCCATGACTAGAACCAGCGCTCTTATGGGATGCCAGCATGGCAGGTGGTGGCTTCACCACCAAGCCACAGTGCTGGCCCCATATTATAAAGTTTTAAGAATAGATCATAGTTTTATAACTGAACATCAGAGACACTGGCATGGTTGATAACTAGTTTCAGATGCCCCTTAAGAGTTAATATTGATTACCACAATGTGCATGCATATAAGGTTACATTGAGAAGATGAAATTATTGCCTCAAATTGCACTGGAAACCTATAGACATTCACTTACCTTGGCTAAAGCACCCACATGATTAGATGTTTTGATTAAAATCTAAATGTACAGGCATTAAAATGTGTGCCCAAGTTTAGGTTGAAATTGACTTTCTTTACCTGACTACTTTGGTGTATAAAAAATTAAAACAGCATAGCAAGGAGTGCATTTAATGGCACTTTCTGATTCTCTGAGCCAGCCCTCATTCTTGATTTTTCCATTAAGAAACTGAGATGATAGCAGGACTTTCTTCTATGTAAATGCCTTTATGATCCTTGGATTAAAGGTGATTTAAATTGTAAAGTGTCATTATCATTAATGAATAGCACCATTTGAGAAATAGAAATACAACCTATAATTGCATTTATAGTACTCAAACAAGCTGATTGAACTTTTAAAATAAGAAAAGATCCATTATTTAGTGATACACATCTCACAGAAGCAGAATTGGGAGGCTTAAGTAAAATCTCTTTTAAGAAAAGTGACCAAAGAGACTATTAAATATCAAATGTTTGGTTAAAGGAAAGGAAAAGAGTATGTAACAATTAGCCAAGATTAAGTAATGCACATTACGAGGAATTTGGGAACAAACCAAAGTGTATTATAATACCATGAATCCAGCACATTTTTATTCACTAACAGAATCCTCTCCTTAGCTTCAGCAACTAAAGCCCTTGATTATTGAAGGAAAGAGGGGCATGTTAAATACCTTATATATAAGAATTAGCATGCATGACTTAAGTGTAAGAAGGCTGTGCTTTATTAACCATTTTATCCCTAACAGTGATGAGCACATATGAGTGTGTTTGTGTGTGTGTGTACATATAGCCCAGTCTTCAAATTTGCTGTATAAGGAGGAGGTCTTTGGTATTCCAGCTCATTGCCCTTTCATCCCATGGAGGACACTGGGCAATAACTGAAGGTATTTTTGTTGCTCACAGGTAGGGAAGCGATGCCACCAACAACTAGGGGAAGAGGCCAGGGGTGCTCCTGAACATCCTACAGTGCATAGGAAAGCTTCACATAACAAAGGACTACTCAGTCCAACATGTCCAAAGTTGACAAACATTGCAAACACTCTCATATTGTACCTTAGAATTGAGACTTTAATTTCTAGGTAAATATTCATGATACCTGCAAATACATACATATTTACTCCTCCCTTAACAATTTTTATGCCTTTTCCTTTGTGTTCTACTTTTCTTATATTTTCTAGGACTTATGATACAATATTGATATGAGACAGAAAAAGTGAACACCCTTGCGTGGCTCCTAAAGAATGCCTCCTGGGCATTCTAAGTGGCATAGCAGGTAAAGCTACCACCTGCAGTGCCGGTATCCCATCGGGGCACCAGTTTGAGTCCAGGCTGCTGCACTTCTGATCCAGCTTTCTGCTATGGTCTGGGAAAGCAGTAAAAGATGGCCCAGATCCTTTGGCATCTGTACCTGTGTGAGAGATCTGAAAGAAGCTCCAGGCCCCTGTCTTCAGATCCCCACAGCACCAGCTGTTGTGGCCATTTGGGGAGTGAATCAGCAGATGGAACACCTTTCTCCCTCTCTGTTTCTATTTCTCTGTAGCTCTGCCTTTCAAATAAATAAATATTTTTAAAAAATGCCTCCTACAATCCCAGTGCAGTATTGTTTGATCTAAGCTTTTTTTGACAGGCAGTTAGACAGTGAGAAAGAAAGACAGAAAGAAAGGTCTTCCTTCCTTTGGTTCACCCCCAAAATGGCTGCCACGGCCGCCGCACCACTCAAATCCGAAGCCAGGAGCCAGGTGCTTCCTCCTGGTCTCCCATGTGGGTGCAGGGCCTAAGCACTTGGGCCATCCTCCACTGCTCTCCCGGGCCACAGCAGAGAGCTGGACTGGAAGAGGAGCAACCGGGACAGAATCTGGCATCCCAACTGGGACTAGAACCCCGGGATGCCAATGCCGCAGGTATCCAAGTGAGCCGTGGTGCAGGCCTGATCTCAGCTTTTCATGAGTACCTCTTAGTTTAAGATAGTCCCTTCCATTCTAAATGTACTAATAGTATCATACATACATTTTAATGTAAGCAATGTTCTTTCTACAGTCTTGAGATAATATTTGATACTATAATGAATTTATATGTTTTCAAATAATATATCATAAAATCTTTGGGAAGATTCAACTTGATTTCCATCTCATATTTTAGGTATTATTGGAGTCAACCTGTTAATATTTTGCTTAGAATGTTTTTATCCATACTCATGAGTGAGATGCATTGGTGACTTCTATAATTATAATCTTCTTATTATTTTGGTTTCAGACTTAGTTTGACCTCAAAGAATTAATTTCAAAATAGTCCTTTTTCTATTGCTTACAAAGTTTTTGTAAAATTATGAGAACAACTTCCTTTAAAGTTTTGTAGAACTCACCTGAAACCACCTCAGATGCCCACATGAGTGAATAAACCAATTGTGACATAAGGCACACTTGACCCAATGGAGTATTATGGAGCAGTCAGAATGGATGAACTATAGACAGTCACAAAGGTAGGTGAAACAGTGATGTATTATGAAATGGAAAAAGTATACAAAGAACACCTTACAAAATCATAAACAATTATCAATGTTATTCTTTTGTGGGAATAGATACAGATATAAGACAAAAATATTTTAATAGGTCAAAGAATGTTGTTGCTTGAGAGGGAATGGAGATGGATTGACAGGAATACATGCTGGGATGTAGCTTTTTGTCAAAATCCTAACTTTAAAGTTTTTTTTTTTTCTGATTTACCTTTTTCATATGAGTGAGAGAAAGAGACAAAGAGAGAAAAACAGTTCAAACTGTTGCTTTGTTCTCCAAATGCCTTCAACTACTGAGGAGAATTCAGGCCAAAGCCAGAAGCCAGGAACTCACTCTGATTCTCCCATGTAGGTGGCAAAGACCCAACTACCTGTGCCATTACTTACTGTCTACCAGGGTGCACATTAGCAAGAAACTAGAATTGGGATGGGGCCAGGATCCAAAACTCAGACAAACTCCTAATTCCATTATGGGGCATGGGTGTCCCAACTGGTAGCTTGACTGCTGTGCCAAATGGCTATTCCCAAATCTTAGGTGTTTCAATGAGGGGAATGTTTTCACAGCTATATGTCACATTCATTAAAATAATCAATTAACTAAGTAAGTAAATAAAAGTGGACTTTTCATGGTAGCTGGGGTGGACCAATCCACAGAGGCAAGAAGATAGGAGGGGGAAAAGGGGAGGAGGAAGAGAGAGAGGAGAAAAACAAGAGAGGAATGAACAAAAAAAATCAACTGCAGGTTGGGAGGCAGGAAGGGAAGAAAGGAGGGAAAGAAGAGAAAGAACAGAAATAATGAATCAAAGAATGAAAGTAAAATAAAGAAAATTGACATTAAAACCATGTAAGAGGAAGGATATGTGGAAAGACAGTACTTTAATATCTATGTTACTCTCAGAACTAACTGAATGCTATACTTATCACTGTCATTAAGCCCTTGGAGAATATGAATCCTCCCTGTTGGTCTATCAACCCAAACAAAAGCGGTCATATACGGAATTCCCTTCACCCAATTCTCTAAAGCAGCTTTCAGTATATTTATAGGTTTCTGTATGAGTCAACCTTCTGTCAGAATTTCCAGTTTATAAACTCTAACTATCCAGGATCAGAATTAAATTACATTTTTAAGCCAAACAGCTTAATTCATTTTTTCATTACAAAGATTTCTTTAAAGAGTAAGATAAGGCTGAAATTCATCTCTTCCCTGTTGACTCATTATTTTACTCTTGCTGGTTTCAAATTGTTCTTTTATCTTGGGTTATGCATGCCTTTGTAATAATTCATTGTTTGGAATATCATTAAGGTACAATCCTTCAATGTATTTCAGGATTAATATTTTGTTAATATTTACATAATTACTGTAAGCCAATCAAATTCAAAGAAATTTATAGGACCAGATGCCAAAGTGTCTCAAAGAAATGAATAAAATATCAAACTAGGAGAGGTCTACTCATCCTTGACAGTAATTTATGGATTGAATTTAAAAAGGATATAAATCACTTATTTATAATGGACCTTATTTTCTATAATTACATGAACTGTCAATGTATATTAGGCCTCAGTGATGAATGTAAATTGTCTGTGTTACTATGGTGATTTGAGATTCTACACTACATGCATACCAGTGTGAAGCATAATTAAGAGAAATAATGAAATATATAAAGAAATAAATTAACAAAATTACAATATAGTTTGACTTTAATATTTCCCAATCAGAAGCACAACCATCAATCAAGTAAAATAATGATTACTAAATCTATTCTATTTTCAAAAGTATATGACACATTTACAGAAAAGATCATTTTCTGCCAAATATAAAATGTTGATAATCATCATAAATCTTACTTCATTAGCTCTGACTACTATACTAAAAAAAGTGAAAATTTCAGCAGTCTTAAGGTGAAAAAGTTAAAATAAAATCAAATAAGAATATTAATAATTTCCAGAGATTTAGAAAAAATGTTAAGCACTCATTTTAATTAATGATTTAGAGAAAAATTTAAAACCAAAATTATAGAATACTACTTAACAGTTAACAATATATTTTCAAATGTAAAGCATATGCAAAATCTAGATAGGGACATATAGAGAATTAGAAGTTCGCCTTGTTATATAACAAAAATAATAATTTTTAAGTAAAATAAAAAATTACTTTTTTTTGACAGGCAGAGTGGACAGTGAGAGAGAGAGACACAGAGAAAGGTCTTCCTTTGCCGTTGGTTCATCTTCCAATGGCTGCCGCGGCCAGCGCGCTGCGGCTGGCACACCGTGCTGATCCGATGGCAGGAGCCAGGTACTTATCCTGGTCTCCCATGGGGTGTAGGGCCCAAGCACTTGGGCCATCCTCCACTGCACTCCCTGGCCACAGCAGAGAGCTGGCCTGGAAGAGGGGCAACTGGGACAGAATCCGGCACCCCGACCGGGACTAGAACCCGGTGTGCCGGCGCCGCAAGGCGGAGGATTAGCCTAGTGAGCCACGGCGCCGGCCATAAAAAATTATTAAATGACAAATGGCTTTTTAAGTGTGTTGTCAAATCAACAATATCAAAGAAATAGTTGATTATAAAAATTTTAAATGTCTGCATCAAGAAAAAAAAACAGATTTTAAAAAGAATCAACCTGCAGTAATATAACGAAAAATATTCAACATGCAAGAGATGGTTGTAAATAAAATTTCATACCACAGCACAATATAGAAAAATGAATGGTAAATTCTAGAAATAAACAATTAAAGTAAACATTTGATAGCATTCCATAGAACTATTGATTTAAAAACCAGAAAAACATGAGATGAAAATGCTCACATTTGGGGCTGGCGCCGTGGCTCATTGGTTAATCCTACACCTGTGGCGTAGGCATCCCATATGGGCACCGGGTTCTAGTACTGGTTGCTCCTTTTCCAGTCCGGCTCTCTGCTGTGGCCCAGGAAGGCAGTGGAGGATGGCCCAGGTGCTTGGGTCCCTGCACCAGCATGGAAGACCAGGAAGAAGCACCTGGCTCCTGGCTTCGGATCAGCGTAGCTCCAGCCGTAGTGGCCATTCGGGGAGTGAACCAACGGAAGGAAGACCTTTCTCTCTCTCTCTCTCTCTCTCTCTCTCTCTCTCACTGTCTATAACTTTGTCAAATTAAAAAAAAAAAAAGAAAGAAAATGCTCATGTTTAATTCAAGGTTAAGTTTTTTTAGGTGAATGTAGCATGTATTTGACAGTTTCATGGTCTGCTCTAAATATCTATATTGATTTGACCACTTTGAGGCAGGTTTTCAAGATAAATCAATGCTCACTTAACAAATAATAGAAATGCAGGCTGGGTCCAGTGCTGTGGCATAACGGGTAAAGCCACCACTTGGGCAATGCCCAGAATACCACATGGGTGCTGGTTCAAGTCTGGCTGCTCCACTTCCAATCCGGCTCTCCTTGCTAACATGTCTGGGAAAGCAGAAGATGGCCCAAGTGTTCGGACTCCTGTACCTACATGGGAGACCCAGAAGTTGTTCCTGGCTCCTAGCTTCGGACAAGATCAACTCCAGCTTTTGCAGTCATTTGGGGAGTAAACCAGAAATGGAAGCTCTCTCTCTCCCTCACTCTCTGTAACTCTTCCTTTCAAATAAATAAATAAATAAATAAATAAATAAATAAATAAATTTTTTAAAAGAAACGTATGATATGAAAATGGGCAGACAACTATGCAAACATGTATGAACAAGGATATCCACTGAATCATTGCCTGGTATGATGGAAAAGGCTTGGCTATTTAAATAGGTGTGGGTATAAAAATCTTTAATTCAAGGTTGTGAAAATAGGAAAATGAAAACACGGTAAGTATACCATTAAAGGCATGGACAAATAACAGCACATACACACAGTGGAATCCAATACGGCTATTAAATTTCTAACATAATTTCACATATTAATATTGAAACATATCCGTGGTATAATCCTGCATCCAAAGGTATTACACATACCAATTAGGAAAGCCATATTTTAAAAAATGGAAAATACATTTTGCATAAAACGTGGAGAAGTTGCAACACACATCCACTCTTGGAGTGAATTAAAAGTCACGCAGACACTATGGAAAAGAGTGTATCAGTTTCTCAAAAAGTGAAGTATATGATTATCAGGTGATTCTGCAATTCCACTTTTTGGTATTTACCCAGGAGAACTGAAAACATATGTTTGCACAAAATGTATACACACATGTTCAGAATAGAAGTACGGATCAGAGCACTGTAGAAAAAAGAACCCAAATGGCACGATGAATACATAAATGAAATTTCACACATTTATCCATGGGACTAGTTTTAAGTCATGAAAAGGAAAGAAGTACTGTTACATGTTCCAATGAATCTTAGATAAACGGAGGAGGAGGAGGCCCAATGATTAGGATGCCCACATCCGCACTGGAATATCAGTGTTTCATTTCAGGCTCTGAGTCCTGATTCCAACCCCTGTATATACAAACCCTTTCTTTAAGATGCTCCATGTGATTTTATCTTCAAAGCAGTGATGTTAACCTATTATTTCTCATCAACCTATATATAAGCCACATATTAAAAAACTGAGCAATATGCCACTTACTATAACTTTAAAATAATTATTACATTTTTAGAGTTCTTTCAAGAAAAGTAGCAGGTGAATTACTGGAATATTTGAAATGGCAAAACTTTACTACAAGTCACTTTTCCTAAATGTTTAATTGAACAAAAGACTGCATATATAACAGATATATAAGAAATGCATTAATGAAAATATTTTCTAGAACTAGGTTGCTATTTTATTTCACCAAGTGCCCTGTATTTTGAGTTATCAGTGTTTGATAGAACACTGGGACAATTCATTATCCATAGTAATATGTAGTACACTTCACTTCCTCTGACAAACTTTAATGCATTACTACTTGTGGTTATTTGTTGACAAGTGGTACCCTGTGCATTTGGCAATCAGGCAGTTCTAAAAATGCTTCAAGTGGTAGAGAATCCATAATAATGACACTGGGCTTTGCTGTTTGTTGTTTTGTTTCTGACAATCTATCCACTGGTTATGACTTTCTGGCACACCTACAAAATATTGGATTCCAAACTATAGGTACATGTGTCAAAATAGACTGAAAAATGTCCTTTGAATCTGACAACATTGCTGAAAAAGCAAGAAGCTCAAAATATTACAGATTCTATACAATGAAATTCTCCTTGTAAAATAATTAGGTAATAAATACACCATTGTTGGAATGAACTTTGATAGAGTAGAAGTACTTGACTCAAAAAGGAATGTTGAGTACAGGGTACCAATAACAATATCAGTGATAGTGTCGGCAAACATGATTAGTTGGTTTCCAATACCCCACTTCTATTAGAGATGATAGAATTGTATTAGCCTTTGTTCACTTGAAGAACTGATATGCGTATCATAAGTGTATGGATTATTCACAAATTTGTGAACAAAGACAGGAAACATCTCATAAATTTGTTGCTTTCCAGAAGAGACATCTGCTTAGCATACCTAAAGCAATATAGTGAGCAATCATAGGAGGAAGAAAGTATAAACTCCCAGGACTACCACTGTCCAAGATGATATCAGATTTCACATTAGAAACCATGTTACTTTCAAATAGGAAGTACAATGAGATGTAAAAACCAACCAAAGAGTGCAAAACCAACATTTGTTAAAATGTAATGTATCTCTTTGTTTGAAGTGTTATATTCCTTTCTACCTAAAAGAATTGTCCAACAGGTCATGAAAGATGCTTCTTTACATATCGGGTAATGTATGAAGGGATATCAGATTGCCCAATGCTTGTTCATAGGACAGTTAACCTGTAAAAGGTACTGTGTTGTCTCAGTGGTCTATTTAAAGGATACACTTTATTTTCATTTTGAACACAGGATATACAGGTACATGATTATGATTTCCAATCTATTTTAATGTACCTGCATCTATTTCACTGAAAGATTTGCAAAATTAAAAACTTGAGACTTAATGGGTTAATGTTGGCTTGTAATGATGAAGCATTAAATGCTGTCCACGGGGACCATGACCATTTAATCATTTGAAGGGGAAGGAGCCAGTGGTGGAAAGAACAGGGGCTTTGGAAGCACACCTGCCATGCCGGAGGTCTCGGAGACATTGTCACAGTGAGTGCCCCTTTCTTTGATGCAGTGAATATCACCCTCATAAAAAGGTGGCTGGAGAATTAAGTCATATTTTAAAGTGGTGTGGCTTTAATTATTGTTACAGTCAATATCCCTCACTGCCATGTCTGTGAAAGTCGAGTCAATAATTTTATGTTGCCAAATAACTAATTAACTAAAAAAAAATTCCATTTTACTTTTTATCATTGATTTGATCAAGGATACTAAAAAATTAAGCAACTTGACATTTTGTTTTTATCAGCATGAATTCCTATTTGAAAAGATTTAATGCCCATAGCTATTTATATTCATATTGGTGATTAATATCAACTTTCTGCTTTCTAAATTTGGCTAATTGAGAAATTGATCTGCTGAGGAAGCCAAATCCAAGAAACTATAATAATCAAAAGCATTAAACTCACATGATTCTTTACTTGGGGATTTGTTTGAGTTTTGTTGAGGCCTAAGTTTAATGGAGATTTAATGGAATTATTTGTTCCCAGGAATAAAACTAAAATTTGAGAAGGTCATGGAATATATTCTTTCAGAAATAGAAATGTTTAGTACCAGATATATAAAGCAATCATTTAAATTTCCTGTTATTAGTCTCATATATTATAACTGCTTCTACTGGGGACATCTAGCACATTATTAAGAATTATCATCTGTAGGCAAAGTAGCATATCCGAATGTGGGATACTCATTCAGTACCCTACATAGAGAGAGGAAAGGGAATTGGGTCACAGATGCATCTAGAGTAGATGACTCATCTCATCTGTGAGTTGCCCCCATTGTAATAGTAAGATGATAAAATAATAAATACCCTATTTATTGAAATGATAGATCTCTTGAATAGAAACATTTACATGTCATAAATTCAATAACAAAATCCAGAAGCAGATAACCCAGGTCAATGGTAATGAGATTTGAAATATTTCATAAGATAATGTCCTCTAAATTCCAAAAGCCTATGTCTGAAAAAGTATCAAAAATATTCCTTGACGGTTTCACAAAATTCTATTTTTTCTTTTGGAATTGCGAAGTGCTTTTGCTTTTTGATTCAAATGGATTCTAAAATTGAGTTCCCTGAAGTTCATAGAGAATATTTTTTAAGGATTAAAATAACCTCACAAATTTAAGTATATATTCTATATCTTAAATGCTCAGAATAGGGGTCAGCACTGTGGCATAGTAGGCTAAACCTCTGCTGTGGCGCCAGCATCCCATATGGGTGCTGGTGATGTCTTGGTTGCATCTCTTGCAATCCAGCTCTCTGCTTATTGCTTGAGAAATCAGTAGAACATAGCCCAAGTGCTTGGGCCCCTGCTCCCATGTGGGAGACCCGGGAGAAGCTCCTGGCTTCAGATCAGCCTGGCTCTGGTGATTGTGACCACTGGGGAGTGAACCAGTGAATGGAAGACCTTTCTCTCTTTCCCTCTCTGTAACTCTGCCTCTCAAATAAATAAAATCTTTTAAAAAGAGAAAATAGCCTAGATATTAGTGCATATAATATATATTGGACAGCATGATTTTACCAACCCCTTTTCTCTGAAGCAATCACAAAAGTCAAAGGTCAAAGGTAGTTTTCTTTTTTCTGTGATCTGAAGGCATGTATAACCTCTATTTAAATCTGTGAGTTACCTTATCATTTGTTCTTATTCTGTACATAAATTTATAACAAAAACAATTAAAAGTGGCTTTAATAAATTTTGTGCTTCAGGCTGGTGCTGTGGCACAGCAAGTTAAGCTACCCCTTGTAATACCCTCATCTTATGGTGGAGCACCAATTCAAGTTCAAGTTGCTTCTCTTAAAATCCAGGTTCCTGGGGCCAGCACTATGGCACAGCAGGTTAAAGCTCTGGCCTAAAGTGCCAGCATCCCACATGGGCACAGGTTTGAATCCCAGATGCTCCTCTTCCAATCCAGCTCTCTGTTGTGGCCTGGGAAAGCAGTAGAGGATGGTCCAAGTCCTTGGGCCCCTGCACTCACGTGGGAGACCCAGAGGAAGCTCCTGGCTCCTGGCTTTGGATTGGTGCATCTCCGGCTGTTGCGGCCATCTGGGAAGTGAACCAGTGGATGGAAGACCTTTCTCTCTTTCTCTACCTCTCTCTGTAACTCTTTCAAATAAAATAAAATAAAAAATCTTAAAAAAAAATCCAGGTTCCTGCTAAAGCATATGGGAAGGCAGCAGATAAAGACATAATTGCTTGGGTCTCTGACACCCACATGGAGACCTAGATGAATTTCGTGGCTGCTGGTTTCAGCCTGGCCCAGCCCTGGTTGTTTCAGACATTAACCAGTGGAAAAAAGATATTTTTTTCTCTCTCTCTTTCCCTTTCTCTCTGCCTTTCAAATAAATAAATCTTTTAAATATATTCAATGGCTAATTTCTTTTTCAGTTCTCAACAATGTAATTTTATAAATATATTTCTATTCACTCATTTTTCATCATATTCAACTTTGGTAACCCTAGCTCCAAAAAGAGGTCTACAATATCTAAAGGACAGCTGTCATGTTACTCTATAACAACCAATAATCAGAGTATCTCACTTAAGAAAAGGAAAAGAATTAAATCTTCACACTTTTTTGGTCCATATTCTGGTTTATTGGGGGCTCAGCAGAAGAAAACGACTTCCAAGAGTCAGTAAAATATCCCATTAGGTGTTCTCCATCTATGTATTGTCCTTTACATGCAAATTAACACACCTACTCATTGTTATCCCTGAACATAGGAAGAAGCAGAATATTGTCAAATGTCATCAGAAAAAAAGGAGTTGAGTATATTAGACCTAGAGAATGGTGACGGCATTTTATTTTTGACTTAAATTATTCATTATGAATATCTATACTCTAAGGAAAATTTAAATATAGAGTTTAGAAAGAATATAAAAAGAAAACATTTGCCCAGCAATACAGCCCTGGAGATACCAGACATGGCCAATTCCCTGTGTGTTTCAAAACAGTGTGCCGGTTCTCAATTAGTAGAGTATGCAATTAATCTTCTTGAGAGAAAACACATTTTGAATTATAAATCTATTTTTAAATAGTTATAACAGTTCAAAGGGGGAAGCCTATGATAACCAAGAGAGACAAAAAGATAAAGAAAGCCATAGTTAATTAAGTATACAGAACAATAAATGAAAAAGACCCTGTAACAAAAACAAAGACTCTTCTATTATAGATGATTAATGGTGATGGTGGCATCACAATGAGAATGCACTTAATGATACCAGATTTAAAGAAATTAACAGATAAATTCTGTGAGATATATGTATGTATGTATATATAGCCACAATTTTTAGAAAGAAATAAAATCCAATAAATAATAGCTCCAGATATTTCCAAATACCAATCAAAAATAAAAAGTGGTTTACAAACTCTTGCTTTGCTCAAAAATGCCTGTTTCTCCTTGCACAGAACATTACAAAGTAGAATATTAATGTCTCTCTGAAACTTGTGGCTAGAAAAGAAACATTAGCCTGTTGTTTGGGCCAAATTTAATTTGGGTAATTATGTTTTAGCTGCCTCGAAGTCCCTGGAAGACTCTCATAATCTGTGTCACTTCTACACTTAATCTGTTTACAGCAGTCTATGCTCTTTCAAGTGGCCATTACCATCTGCCCCTAAGGTGGCTGCACTACAGCAGGAGGGAACGTGACTCCTGAATTACAGGAGAACCCAACATGAACAGCTGTTTCCCTCAACCAAAACCCTGCAACTCTGCATCAGAAACATATTTTGTGTTCTATGAAATATTTTTAATTGTTGTAACATGTCGCTCCCCCTCTTCGTGGAGGAGCAACACAGGACCCTGCGCTGTTCTTTCGTCTGCTCGGCCCTCCCCGGGTTTGCTGCTGGTTCTTCCCGGGTTGGTTACTATCCCTTCCACCTCCGTGGAAGGGCAGTTCCCCCTGGCCGCATTCCCCACTTCCGCAGGGGAGCGGCACACCGCCGGCCGGTTCTCTCGGGGGCTGCACGGATTCCCTCAGATGTTCCCCATAGATGTTCCTGGTGCATGCCGTCTCTCTCCTCCTTTATAGTCCTTCTCTGCCAATCCCAACTCGGCTGCCCACACGCCGAGTACGCTGCTCTCCAATCAGGAGCAAGTCCTACAGTTAATTGGTTGAACTGGAGGCAGCTGTGCGGAAGCTGTTTACTTCTCTCCCAGCGCCATATTGTGGGAGAGCAGATGCATAGAATAAGTCTTAATTCCAGTAACAGTCTAGTCCGGTTTGCTCCCCACAGATCCCCCTTTCTTTTTATTTTTGGCGTTGATACGCGCCTGTCTTCGGTGTCCCGCGGCACACACTCTACTCTACTTGCTAGAGTTGCCACAGGCTCTTACAAGTCCTATCAATCAGGAAAACCGAATCCGGGTCCTCTCTTCGCCATTGTGAGGAGGTTTTTAGGCGCTGATGCATGCCTGTGTTCGGTGCCCTGCAGCGCATGCTCTGCTCTGCCTGCAGGGGACTTACAAAACCTATCAGGCAAACCGAATCCAAGCCTTCTCATTGCCTTATTGTGGGGGAGACTTATTAGTGTTGGTTCGTGCCTATCTTCGGTGACCTGCAGCTCATACTCTGGTCGAGCTTTGCTGGCGCTTACCGCCTTAAATCAGGCAGACCGAATCCAAGCTTAATATTGTTGTATTGTGGGGAAGCCTTACTGATGTTAATTCGTGCCTGTCTTCGGTGACCTGCGGCGCATAAGCTGCTAGCTGCCCGCAGGTGCTCATCGCCTCACTTGATTAGGCAGACCGAATCCAAGCTCTCACATTGCAGTGTTGTAGGGAGGCCTTTTTATTTCTCTATTTCTCTATCTCCGGGCATTCCTATTTCTCCCATTTTACTTCTATCTTCCAGCATTCCTATTTTTCTCACTTTACTTCTAAACTTCTGTTTCTCTTATCCCTGCGGCTTCCCGCTCTCATTCTTATCCCCGCGGCTTCCCGGCTGCGCCCGCCCCGAGGCTGCTTTTCGGCGGCTTCCCGGCTGAGCCGCTTCAGCCCGCGCCTCTCTCATCTGCGCAGCTTCCCGGCTTTGCGCGGCTTCCCGGCGCCTCGCCCCGCCGGCGGGTTCCCGGCTCTGCGCGCACGCTCCGCGGTCTCCACGCACTTCGCGCCCGCACCACGGCCTCGCGCCAACGCCCCGTGCTCTCTCTGCACGCGGCGGCTTCCGCGAATGTTTCCGCCACCACCGGCATTCAGTCCAAGTTCCCCGGACTAACCTGGCGAATTCTGGCGGCCCACGTCTCTGCCTCTGGTTCCAGATCTTCGCCTCTTGCTCCCCAGGGTGACTTGAAGAATTCCAAGATGGCTTGGCCTGCACTCGCGGCTTCATCCTCCCTAACATTTTTCTCTACCCGGTGTGTTTCCCTAAGTTTTCTTCCAACAATATTCCTCCCTCATTTCTCCTGGCCTCTCCCCACAGTCCGTATCCAAGTCTAAGTTTCTTATAGGTTTCACTTTCACTTTCAACCTGCAGTCCGTATCTGAGTCTAAGTTTCTTCTTGCTTTCACTTTAAATCCTAACTTCTTTCCCACAGTCCGTATCCGAGTCCAAGCCTCCTCTAGGTTTCACTTTCGCTTTCAGTCTCCTAGCTTCCCCGCCATAGTCCGCATCCGAGTCTACGAAAGCTTTCACTTTCGCTTTCAAATCCTAACTTCTTTCCCACAATCCATATCCGAGTCTATGCCTAGGCTTTCAATAGCTTCTTCCGGCACCTAGGCTCTTTGCTAGTCTCTCTCTCCAGTATTTTCCTGCTTCTTCCCGTTTCTTCCCTCCTAAGTTTCATATCCGTCCTAAGTTTCCTATCCGAGTCACGGCACCATTATGTCGCTCCCCGTCTTCGTGGAGGAGCAACACAGGACCCTGCGCTGTTCTTTCGTCTGCTCGGCCCTCCCCGGGTTTGCTGCTGGTTCTTCCCGGGTTGGTTACTATCCCTTCCACCTCCGTGGAAGGGCAGTTCCCCCTGGCCGCATTCCCCACTTCCGCAGGGGAGCGGCACACCGCCGGCCGGTTCTCTCGGGGGCTGCACGGATTCCCTCAGATGTTCCCCATAGATGTTCCTGGTGCATGCCGTCTCTCTCCTCCTTTATAGTCCTTCTCTGCCAATCCCAACTCGGCTGCCCACACGCCGAGTACGCTGCTCTCCAATCAGGAGCAAGTCCTACAGTTAATTGGTTGAACTGGAGGCAGCTGTGCGGAAGCTGTTTACTTCTCTCCCAGCGCCATATTGTGGGAGAGCAGATGCATAGAATAAGTCTTAATTCCAGTAACAGTCTAGTCCGGTTTGCTCCCCACAGTAACATATATAAAAAATACAAAATTTGCTATCTTAACCGTGTTGTAGCATTAAATGCATTCATACTGTACAAAAATCAACAGCATACATCTTAAGAACTTCTTCGTTTTCCAAAACTGAAACTCTGCCTATTAGATAATAGCTCCCTATTCCTCTGCCCCTTTCCCCCAGTAACCACCACTCTGCTTTCTGTCTCTGTGACTTTGATTACTCAAAGTTCTATGCATGTGTGGAACCACACAGTATTTGTCTTTTTGAATAATCCTGCTATGAACATAAGTGTACAAATATCTGTTAAAACCCTTCTTTCACTTCTTATGATGATACAAGTCTACCTGGGAATACCAATGAAAAAAAGGGAAAATCTTCAGAGATAAGCCATTAGTAGCAATAACAGCAGCGTCCTGTTCCTCATATCTTTTGAAGCTTGTTTTCACCAACAGTCTTTCATGATGGAAGTATAACTTTGAAAAAGAATGAAAGCCTTATAGACCACACTGTTCTGTAACATGGGTGTGTGTTATATGATATTTTAAAATAACCAAGTAACACATTTGCATTTTGAAAACAGACTCATTGGGTACTAAAATATAGGTTGTGTTTTGTTTTGTAATCCTGGATTCATTCTTTTATTTCATTAATTTAATTAAAATGGATGCTGATTAGTTTTGGTCACACTTTCCCCCATTATGTCTCTGTAAAGAGCCAACTCCATTTTTAAACAGAAAAGATGCTTTTTATGCAACACTGAAGCCTTCAGCTACCTTCCTACTACTCTGGAACAGGCCAGAGAATTCCCATGATAAGCATAACTATTTGGATTAAGTGGTAAGTTGTGTGTAAAATATAGCAAGATTGCTCTAGGAGGTTAACCTACTAACTTAATATATTAGCACAGATGATTTGCCTGTTAATTAACTCGGTGCAGGAATCATGATATGGAGCATATGGACAAGCAGGTTTCTTTAGAGAAGTGGCTCAAAGTATGAGAATGGAATATTGAGCAAGTATTCTAAGATAGCCAAAAGATACTACAGAACAAGAACAGCAGTAGCAGGTCAAAAAACAGTCGTCAAATATGGACTACCAGCATGTGTCTGGAGGAGCACCAAGCTGCTTCATCACTTAGGCTAGCACGCTTTTCCGCTGTATTCACAGCTGTCTGTATTTATAGCTGCGGGGGCACTACAGAAGAAGTCAGCAGCATCAGTCTAGACACCTTGAAGTCACTCATTCTTTCCTGAATATGTATAATGGTTCTTCACTAAGTGGTCTTCAACTTCTGAAAATCTACCCCCCATGCACGTATGGTTCTTTCCATGACTGTCGGCCATGAGACCCGATAGAATGCATTCCTAACTGGCCTCCGAGTCCCTCCTTTGACTAGAGTGATGCCTCTGAAATGTTGGTCCAGTCATAGGATTCTGAAGTTTCCCTACGTTCAAGAGGATAAAGGGCAGTCTTGTTGAACTGGCATTCCAGGCACCACGCAGTGCCCCTTTAATGCTCCATGCTGCCCTTTCCATCCATTCCCATTGCCATGGGAATCTCAGTACACAATCTGCCTCAGCCATACCAGCTACTCAAGCAACAAACTCAACTTCTCAGGCACAGCATCTACCTGCCAAAAATTGCTCATTTTCCAAACATCCCAATGACCAAGTGTGCTTCCTTCTGCTGTCAAACTCAAGATCCCCTTTCAAGTTCTCATATAGATACCACCTCTTTGCTATTTGTCTTTCCTTGCCCATTCAGAAAATATGTTAGCATTTTTGTTTCTCTCTTCTGAAAGCATCTACTTTATTTGCAAGTAAGTGCATCTACTGGCTTGGTAGTCTGCATACTATCTCACACCATGAATTGTAAGGAGAAAGAGCATATCTTTCCATCATATGGCATGATGCTTTACCCAAAGCAGATGCTTAACAACCATTTATTGAATTTAGTTTCATCTGTGTCTGGTCCGGAGGTCCAGAGCAGAGTAACCTAAGACTACAAAGAAGCGAATAGAAAGCTCATGAGAACAACGTATTTCAGGCATTGCAATTAAGTAAGGCTACTCGTGGCTTCTTTATACCTTGCCCAATAGTTTTCTGAATAGTCAGTCTCATTACAATAGCAAAGGCCCCATAAGACTTCTGGAAGCCTGTCTCCATTAGAACTAGCTTATTTCAGAGTTATAGCCAAACAATGGGAAGCATAGGCAGGGAGATGTTCTTCTTCCTCCAAGCTTAGCAAGGGTGCTGTTCTAAAACTAGAAGGGCAAGTTAGGCTAAGTGAAAATAGCACAACAGGATTATAAACAGGAGACGGCAATATTGGGATTAATAGCAATCATGATTAAATGAATAATGAACCAATACCTAAATTTTCATCAGCCCATTCCCACAGTAATGACTTTGTATTCTGCAGGCTCAGAAGCTGTGTTGTGAATGAGACCTTCCACCAGGAACTAAGTGCTCTCTGGTTGGATGATGTGAAGGATCATTAACCACATCTTGCTGAAGAACATTACAGGTTATAAAAATGTCATCTAGACAATGCAGACAAGCCCATCTGTATTTAAGGCTGACTCCCTTTGAGATAAAAGCACTCCATGTGGCTCAAATGGGGCTGTGATTTCAGATGTCAGAAAACTATTAACACATAACCAGAGCACACAAGCTATAACAGAGCATTTGAAGGAATGAGGGACAGGAAATCTTTCAAACAGCCTCACTTAGAACCTAACTCATCAGAAGTACATTTTACACAGGAAAATAGAGAATCTTTTATGAATTTCATAACATATCAACACAATCAGGACTTTTGATAGCCTGTGATGTGATAAATGGTTGGGTTCTATTTTACAGGATGGTAAGCAGGAAAGTGTGCAGATATTTATGATTGGCATTGGACTCCATCTGTAATAGGCAGTGGAGGAGCAGTGTTTTATGAGAATAACTAAGGAGAATATATTATTTCAAAAGAGGAGAACCAATCAAGCCTGTTTAGAATTATCTCACTGCACGAGATGAGTATGTGAAAGGAAACCAACTTCTCCACTTTCTAAGTTCTTTGGTTTATGTATAAAAGTGTGCATACATGTTACTAATCTCTTCCCACCCATGCCCTCTCAATGTGGACATACATGAGCATATATTGGGTGTACACACAAACATTTGTATTTCCTGCAGCTGGGGAGCCTAAAGGAAATCAATAGTAAAAGCCTCTGATTTGATTTCTCCCCTATCTCTGTATCCTCTTCCATCTTCCAAAGCTGGAAAAGCAGCTATGGACTCACCCCCAGCTGCTTGTCACCTTCCTTTTTTCTTTTCCCTCTCTCCTGCTCCAACATTCCCTATTTCAGGCATAGGCAGTGGGGAAGGGTCATGACAGAAGCCCTGACTGAATCATGGTTTCATGCCCTTCTTGCCATATTAATCTTGCAGTAACTGAAAGAACACACTGCTGTGTAATGTGTCATCACAAAGCCTAATCACTTCTAGCCCAGAGGATTTTCATTTTGTAGTGTGGATCAATATATTCCACTATTATTATTTACAATTTAAGAAGAAAACCAGTAAAACTTCACCTTAAAATAACATATCAGCTGCTTTATACCCTATTACTTAGGTCACTGCCAAAAGACTGCACGGTCACCACCAATTTATATTTAATTTAGAATCATATTTTCCAAGTATTCTGCTAGCAATGGAAATACCTTACTTTTTGAGGGTTTCTGTAACTTAGATCTGTTTATTTGCTCCTTTTGTCCCTAGTGCAATGACCTGTGACTACTCAATAAAAACTTTTAACTCACCATTCACTGTTCTGAACTCAAAACAAAGAAAAGGTTTGCAAATCTGTGAAATACATTTATGTGGGCTTAAGTTCTAAAATAACTTTTACTTTCAGTACAATAAACATGATTACTAACTACAAGCAAGGGTCAGTGACATAAAGAAACTGCCCTTTATTTGGTAAAGAGATATACAGGTTCTATTAATGAAAATAAAACAAATAGTGTGTGACATGAACTTATCATGGTATAGAATAGTTCTCAGGGGTATAAAGCGCAAGATTAGCTCTGATGAGCACACAGGAAAACTGCCTGGAGAATCTTATGTTGTTTATCAGATATCAGGAGGGATAGTGTCCATGAATTATTCCATGAAATCCTCACACTCCTGACAAGTAATAGTAGAACTAATAGTTTTACTATTTTATTATGAGAAAAATAAAATAGGGAAAGATTCTTCAACATGGTAAAACAATCACAACACATGGCCATTTTTTTCCACAAAGCACCTTTCAACCATTATATGACCTAGGCTAACCAAGACTTAAGTTACATAGGATTTAGGGATACAAAAGGAGTGGAGAATGCCATGTAAGCTGAGGCTCAGAGAAACAGACTCCAAGGCACATCCAAGGAACTAGGCAAGTCTCTCTGTCACAAACTTGCTCCTTTTGGTTTGTAGAAGGGAAATCTTCCCCAGACCTTAATCTTCTTAATGGCCAGAACTGTCCAAGGTCTCTACTAGCTGGAAGCTGGGTGGGCCCATGGCTATCCCAATGGCCACCTGGATTGTATTAAACTGGGCACAATGAGCAGAGAGCATCATCTATCATGCCATGAAGCCTTGTAAGAGGAACTGAATAAATATATTAATACTACATTTCCTTTCCCATACATCAACATTCCTTAAATCAGTATACAATTTGCAATGACTGTTAGAAGCAAGTGGTACAGTGCGGCTTTATGTTGAAGGTATTTGATATTTATCCACATGTCACCACAGTGAGGCTGTTTAGGACCATACATGATTGAACTGTAAATTTTATTTCTAAATGTGAAATGAATTAAGATGATGATGTTGTGATACAATATTCAAGCAAATGACTGTACCCAAAACAAGACCAACACAGAGTTGAAGGAAATAGGCTTTGTTCAGAGGCAGCCTTTCTAGGAGTCAAGAATAGAGTCACTGGCTGGTGTTATGGTGGAGCAGTTGGACCACGCACGGGCTGTAACCCTTGGCATCGCATATCAGAGTGCCAGTAATAGGCCTGGTTGCTCCACTTCCAATCCAGTCCCCTGCTTTGTACCCAGGAAGGCAAAAAAGGATGGCCCAGAGTCTTGGACCACTGCTACCCATGTGGGAGACCAGATTGGAGGTCCTAATTCCTGCTTTGTCCTGGCCTAGCCCAGAGCCTAGTGCGTGCACACGCTCTCTCTCTCTTTCTCTCTCTCTCGTCAATTGGCCTTTCAATTAAATAAAAATGTTTTTAACATAAGGAGTTGCTTGAATCAGAAGCTTTTTCTGGCTGTACCACTCAGGAGCTGTGTGTCTTATGATAAGCTACTTTACAGTGTGCTGGTCTGTAAAATGAGTGTGACAATATGGTCAGTGTGAAGATTACTTGAGTCAATATTAATAAAGTGCTAGGAGTTGTACCTGGTAGACTGGAAGCACACAATAACTGAGAGTGATCATCATTATTAGTATTGTTTGAAGAAATGAGTCACTATAAAAAATGAATGCACTCTCCGAAATTGTCTTCCAATTTTCAAGACAGAAGATACACACATGTAATTAAATCTATATATATGCATATAAGTATATATGCACGTATAGATATTCAAATTAGGATCACCTAATATACATGTGGAAGGATAACTAAAGGCAATAGAAAATATTGACTATCTTGTAATATAGAATTTCAAAAACTCAAAGACATTCGAGAGGTACATAGTTTTGTTAGACTGAAACTCATGTCCAAAAGTCTCCAGATAATATTCAAAAGAAACTCTTTAATATTCACTGATGTACCCTTCTTTTGGAAAAAGCGAAACCATGACTCCAACCAAATAGGAAATGCAAACAAAACCTAGCGTCTTTCAATATTGCTCTGCCAATCCTAAAGCAAGCAAAGAGGTCAAGATCATGAACAGGAACACCACAAAGAAGCACATCACTCTGTCCCCGAGGCCAGCAGTCATTGCAGCAAACGCAGGCTGAACATGGTTGAGGCTTCCGCTCAGCTCAGCTTTGAACTGTGAAACATGCAATTGAGTCAAGTGACATCTTTTGGTAACTGTATAGAAAAGTGAGCTTGGTTTTAAAAATAATTCACATCTAATGTAGAATTTCTTCTTGTCCAGAAATATGTTTATTAAATCAATGATGAAGCTTATATTAGATGGTATCTTGAAACAACAGTACAGTTTCAAAATTTGTCCTAATAGGCTCATTGTGAATGAACCAATTTCATCTTTATTTGTAGAATGAAGCTTAACATTTATATTTATGCTGTAAATTTAAATATGAAGTTTATCATGAATCCTTCATAGCAAGAGCAGCCTAATGCCTCACTACCAAATGCTCCTTTTTCACTCTAACGTGGACTTTTTTGGGTAGAAAAAAAGACAAAGGGTGAGGAGTCATGCCATCCTCTGGCTTTTCTACTTTAAAATCTAATTTTCAAGGACTAAAACTGTCTGATGACTCGGCCATATGGCAGTGTTTTCCATGAACAGAAATTATCTATCCCCAAGCACTCAAGTCGTGCTGTGGGAGGGTGGCTTTCCTTCTTTCGAAAAAGAGGCTATTCAATCAAAATCTCATGCAAACA
Source organism: Oryctolagus cuniculus (assembly GCF_964237555.1). Taxonomy (NCBI): domain Eukaryota; kingdom Metazoa; phylum Chordata; class Mammalia; order Lagomorpha; family Leporidae; genus Oryctolagus; species Oryctolagus cuniculus. The sequence continues at coordinate 163,026,857 of NC_091434.1, forward strand.
TCGGTTCCTTTTCTGCGACTAGTTCACATTTGATTTAGAACAGACTGCTGTGTGAATCTTCCCTATTCTGGAAACTGTATATATACACAACTATTACACATTATAGCCAATTTCCAAATGCCTTTGAACTCCTACAGTGGGGAGAGAGCTATTGGCAACACAATGAATTATTTCTGTTTAATAATTGGTTCTCAAGACAAAAAGCTGGTTGTTTATAGACTGGTAATAATCCTTAGTAAATGAAAATGTGAACAGATTTCACAAATGATTTCAGTTTCGTAGGTATTTTATAGTTTTCTTCATATGGAAAACACCAAAATCGAAACAGAACACCTGCTTAATTGTCTGTGGAAAAGGAAAAATAAATAACACATGGAATTATTTACTTTTTATTTTTTATCCTTCTCTAAGGATATTAGATGGCACTATTTATTCACCATATAATTTATAGCACATTGAGTACCAGTTACTCAATATACCTTCTAAAATATACCTTTATATATTTAAAGTAAATTAACCCCTTAAAGTGATGAGTAACACTAGCCTGTAGGAATGTATGTCAGTATATGGAAAATAAGGGAAGAACTTCAGAAAGAAAGCTCACCGGACCGTTTTTAGTGTGACACATTCTGTTTTTGTACCATAAATACCTTTGTGTGTTTCTGACATATAACTGGGAGCTTCTAACTCATTGGCTGGACCCTAACTTTTTTTGCAATAACAGCCATGAGTAGGGTTCATAGGATCACACTCAGAAAATGTCACGACAGCCACTCTCCCAAAGGAAGGGTTATTCTCTGTGCGGATGTGACTGGCCCTGTGCTCTGAGCCTTGTTCAGTTTCTGATTCATTCTCCACACTCTAACCAGCACTACAGCTTTAAAATGTCTTTCTGGGGGAAGAGAACACAGAGCTTGTCTGATTTAATCAGTTATCACTTTAATTTTACCATCATTGACATTAAAAAGAGCATAACACGTCCTAGAAAACTGACTAGGTATTTCAGTCAGTTGGCTCTCTCTCTCACTGTGCTCAACAAATATTTCCTGTCTGCCCCTGTATTAAATCTCCAACTGGCCTCACCTTCCTCTTCCCACATTAGAGTGCCTACATGTGTGCCCTGGATCAGAATCCCGACTCCAGCTTCCTGCTAATGCAGACTTTGGGAGGCAACAGGAATGGCTCAAGTAACCAAGTCCCTGCTACCCATGTGGAAGACCTGGACTGAGTTCTTGGCTCATGGCGTTGGCCCCCAGGAAGGGGTGGCTGCAGTCATTTGGGGAGTGAACTAGCAGATGGGATTTCTCAAGTAAATATTTTTTAAATTATAAAAACAAATGTCATAAAGGTATCTTTCATTCCACAATTAAGGTCTTTTGCCCACTCTTTCCCTCTCTGACTCTCCAGCTAAAGTAGGGAGAGTGTTCACAGATCAGCTCAGCTCACACACTCCAGCCATCCCCCTACCCACACACATGTTCTAGGGCCCGTCTTCATCGGTGATCATGTCTCTATCAGCTTTGTTAACCTCTTTTTCTTTACCCAGGCTGGCCTAGGTATATCCAAATGTACAAAGGAAGAGATAACTAAAAGGAGGGAGTGGAAAGCAAAAGTGTCCTTTGAAACCTGAGTTCTTTTCAAACAACAACTTACCTGCTTCTCAGGCACAGATCTCAGAAACGTCCCTAAAATGGCTCTCTCCACACACTAACATATATTCCTTGACTCATCTGTACACTGCAATTTCTTTATCCCTTCAGTATTAAAGTTTCCCTTTCCAAGCTTACAGTTGCATCCACGTTGCCATACAAGGAGACACGAGTGAGTGCTTTTTTTCCAGGATCTGTCGTCTGTAAGATTCCACCAGCTCGGGAAACAGACTAAGTCCGAGGCCTTGTGTACCTTTGAATCCAAGGCCTACCACATACCAGATCCATCCATCAACTTTTAAACTTCGTTATCTATATAAAGTGAAGATGGCAATTATTTCCCTTCTGGGGTTTTTGTGGTGATCAAATGATAATCCATGTGAAGTGCACATAGTAAGGGTTCTATAGGAGCTACTGTTTAAAATTTATAATGATCCTGGTATTATCCTTTGCTAATGACCCTCTTATGTTGCATTTTATGGAACAATACTCTTCAGTCCCTCACATGTAACGTCTAGGGCTCGTGCGGGTTTATTGTCAGCCACCATGTTTTCTCAAGGGTGGCAACAATACCATCTTTTCTAAATGACTGTTTGAGAGGTGATTCTGTAGCCTAATTTCCAATGGATATTCCTAGGAATTTGCAAACTTTACCTAATTCATGAAAAATTTGGGGGGAGTAAATTAGCCATAACTGAATTTTATTGTCTGTAACTAAAAATTCTAATAAAGTAGTCCAATATATAGCTTATCTTATTCTCTTTGAATTTTAGATGCATGCATTCAACTATGCCCTTGACATTTCTACTAAGATGTTTCAAAGCTATCTCAAATTTAACACATACAGAACTGTACCATCAGTCTCCCTCTTCACTATCCCAAACCGTTTGCATCTTAGTGTACTGCAGCAACTGTTGGAGGAATTCCAACATGAAGAATTGGGAGCCAGAACTCAATACTCTCTCTATGCACCACATTTCCCAAGTAGTCAATTTTCCTGAAAAATAAACTGAGTTTCTCCATTCATTTCTATCTGTGATTAATATTTCCTTAAATGAAATCATCAACAACCTCACAAATATACCAGAACATTTGCTTCTAAAATCCCTTATCCTTTGACTACTGTATTCTCTTACAATGCACTCTGGCAGCAACAAAAATTCTAGAATCAAAAGTCCTGTTTTCATATTACAATATTTCATTGGTATCTCACTGGAGACATCATTTGAAAAAAAAATCCAAACTCCTTACTGTCACTTCCAAAGCAATGAACACTTTGGATTCTGTCTATCTCTGTAGCTGCATCACACACCTTCAGCCCCTACTTGATTCACTAAGATCTACCTCATTTCACATTGTTAAGCAGATGAGTTATTCTGTTGCAGGAACTTTGCCTACGCTGTTTGCTGTACCAGCAAAGTTCTGATCCCCTACATGATGTCACGCCAAATTCTGGAGATATTTTTATCCTGCCAGTATTACTGAAGTGTCCTTATGATACTCTCTAAAGTCATGCTCTACAGCACCTATGATAGTCAGAGTTCGCCTACTTCTTGGTATGATTGTTTATTCTGTATCTTTCCTGTTTGTCTGGTTTTCATACGGTTGGTAAGCATTTGGTTTCATTATCCCTGATACCTCATGCCTAATGCTGTGCCAGGCTCAGAACTGCTGCTCAAACAATCTGCCCAGTGTTTGAATTAATCATTTCCAACCGTGACACTGTCAACTGCTCTGGAGTGCATGTTGTTTTATTTGTGTGGTTCCTGTCATAGCTCTAAATAGAAGGGTAGGAAGAGTAGGACTGTAGATACAGTAGATACAAAACCAAAAGTCAAATCTGGCTACTGTAATAAATTACTACATACATGTATGCTTCCAGTTCAGAGATTTTTCTGATAGATATTAAACAGCATTGGTATTTAGAAACTCTATTATCTCAAATATATTCATAATCCCAAATAGGAATTTTTAGTATGATTTAAATGACATTTTTAAAAGTATCTTTAAAATTCTGGACAATAATCCTGAGGTTTAATATCTGAATATTAGAACCATGTAATCCTTAAAAGGAGAATATAGAGAACACTGTGCTCTCGCCATGGTTACTGGGTTGGTTGTTTTTACTCCTATATTATCCTTGTAGTGATATGATTCATGGACTTGATTTGCAAAGCAATTAGGAAAAGGCTGTGGAAGAAAACCTCAAGATAATGGGCCTCAGCTTTTGGAAGTCATAGTAGCTCAACATGTTTTTTTTTTTTTTTTTTTTAAGTAAATCATGCTATTTTCATCTGTGTCTGAAAATGTGGGGCACAAACATGAATGTCACAATCAGTGGGAAAGACAAAGGAGGGAGAGGACTCACATTCTTTGTTCCCCAGTTCTATGTATCTCCTTCTTCCCCAGGTCACGAATTACTGTAGCTCTGAAAAACAGCCATGCCCAGTGACACATACATACAGAGTGATCAGGAGCCCGGAAGGTCAAAAATGACTTACTGAGGAATAGAGAGTTGTGCATTTTAGGAAAAAAAAGTTCCAAAACATGTGAGAATCAAAAGAGTTCAAAAATGGTCAAGTGAGACAATTGTGTTGACGTGGTTTTACCATATATCTCCTCCTGTAACACCCTACAACCATTCATGGGAGATGTTGGGAGAATCCCTACTGAAACAGGCAATTCAAATAGAGTGAATCAATCCAATCATTTACTTGACTGAAATTTCAGATAAGCGGCCTTATTCACAAAAAAGATCAAACTTTTCCAATTACATCAAAATAATTGTTTCTAATTATGTAAGAAACTCCAACAGAAATAAGCAGATAACAACACTAATTACACAGACACGGATTACAGTTTTGAAAGCACATAAACTTTACTGGATCAAAGTAGCCCACTTTCCAGCTGCTTCTATGGCTTACTATGTCATTATGAAAACTGCAAAAACCACAAAGTCCAAATAAAAATAATCATCCAGAAAAATAATCTGTATGAAGAACACCCATGAATATTCTGTGTGTTTATTTTATTACATTTCAGCTCAATAGGGTTGCTTTCTTTCTAATCAAAGAGCAATCTATATTTCTATTCATTTCCTTTAGAAGTAGTGACAGAGCCTGTCCTTGTAATATACACTGTGGGGAAGAAGAAATAATTGGATCCAGGGCTATCATAGATGATCCAAAATATATCCTTTGATAATTTGCAGTAGATCTTATAATACAGATTATAAATAGCTGCTAAATTTAAGTCAGAAAAGCAAAGTTCTAGAGATCACATGGCAGGATCACAAGAGAGTTACAGCTTTCCCTTTAGCCAGTAGCAAATGCTATCCATGAGAACTAAGGCAAACTCTCTATGAACATTTCCTAGAATAACCAAAGACCTGAACATGTGCTTGTATAGAAATATCCTCCCTCTACATCTGGACTGGTGTTGGGATCAATTGACAAGAGTGGCCAATCAACGCATAAAATCAAGTTTATACATCCCAGTGACCAGAGGGTACACAGACCCCCAAAGAGCCCAGGCCCTGGGTTCTGTCCTGGCTCTGCTCATATCCAGCTCTGCAAACTTAACCTCAGAAGCTGCTGTTTCTCCCCTTCTCTGTTGAAGAAAATGGAATGCTTTATCCTAAGATCAACCTTAGTTCCAAACACTTAAACAGAAAAATTATAATAGGTTTGAGAAAATAATTAATGTTCTACAGAATTAAAATCAAAGAGACTTGCTGATGTAAGCAGCAAAATGTACACAAGACAAAGTGAGTTTCATTTTCTTCTAGACTGGGTGAACTTGTACCTAGTATTTATGTGGACTTAAAAACTATAAGTGTTTTTAATAAATTAAATACAAAATGAAGACATTTAAAATTATTACCAGCTTATCAGCATGAAACACAAAGAACACTGAAGTGTGAGATTTTTCCAGAGAAACTCATCATTAAACTTTCACTAACAATGCCATCATTTCTTTCCCCCTCTGTGATCACATCATCTCTAAGGTACAATTTTAGGTTTAAGTCTTAACACTGGGTAAAACTAGGATAGCTGAGCAGGCAAATCAAATGATTAAGTTTTTCAAAAGTGTTACAGGTATTTAAGCCTTGAGAAAGCTTAATTAAAGTTAATGAAGAATTTAAAACAGGAGTGAAAATTAAAGCAGTAGGAAATGTTACAGAAAAAATTACTATTCGGCTGAAAAAAAATCCAGGAAGAGCTATAGGGAACTGATGCTAATCATCATTGATTGGAAGAAGCGACTGTAGCAAATGTAGGAAGTGACCTGAAGAGACATCATTGAGGAAATATAGTCACAAAAGGAAACCTAAAAGATATGAAAACGTGAGGGTGCAAGAAAGATTTTAATTTTCAAACTGAATGTGCTTTTTATAACTTTCTTCAACACAGAGATAACCATGATATCTTTTCCCCTTCATGTTCATTAACCATTCTTTATTCACTCATTGTTTCAACATTAAGTTGGAGCTCACTCTAGGAAATCATCTGGCTGAGTTCTGGACCGCTAGCTGCTCTACTTCCCTAGACTATGACCAAAGACCAGTTACATCACATAATCACATGCAGTAAAATGGGAAAGTAAATTCATGTCATCCATCTTGTTCCTAGCTAACAGTTATTCCTCTTGAATCAGGCTTATTCCTGACACTATCCAAAAGTGAACAAACAAGATGGTATTTTCTTGAGTATTTAATGGCAAACACACATTAGGCATTGGATTTGGTGTTATCTCATTTTATCAAATAATGTCCAAATGCCAATAATCAACCAACTGGTCTATATCTAAATGAAGTGTTTAATTTACTCAATTCAGTGGCTATTACTTGAAATAGGGCTAGGGAGAGGGGGACAGAAAAGCAGAGAGGGAAGGTAAGAGGGAGAGAGGGAGGAGAGAGGGAGAGAACGAAAATATCATCTCCCATTCATTAGTTTACTCCCCAAATGTCCCCACTGGCCAGGGCTGGGCCAACTGTCAAGAATTCAACCCAAGTCTCCCACATGGGTGACAAGGACTCAACTACGTGAGTCATCACCTGTTGCCTCTGAGAGTGGGCATTAGCTGAGCCAAGACTCAGATCCAGACACTTGGAAAGGGATGCAAACACACCAAGTGGCATCTTAACCACTGTGCCAAATGCCCTCCTCCAATGGAAAGTAGTCAACATCCACCTGTGATTGAATAAATTCCCAAGAGAATTCCAAAGCATGGCACATGACAAAAATACAGCATAAAAATAATTTCAGGGTAATTATATTTATGGAAATTCACAAAAAAATCAGATAACCTTAGCACTCTTTCTTATTACAGGAAACAGATATTGTACTCAGCCATTTCTTCTTAAATGACAATATAACATAAGTGGGAAAAACTACCTGAAATGCCCTACCGATTATGAAATTCAGGAAACCGGACTTTTATAATTGATTTTCTTTTGGGGGAGTGTTGGGAATTAGTATTGGAAATAACAACCATAAATTGATTCCAAGGAACTTTAAATGTCAGAGTTCAAGTTTGGGGAGAACAGGATGAGAACTAACGGAGGACATAATAACCAGAGTGAGTTACTGAAGGACTGTTCCACCACATCTTGTTCTCTATGACAAAGAAAGGTAAGGGAAGTTGGGCTGGCGCCACAGCTCACTAGGCTAATCCTCCACCTGCGTTGCCGGTACTTCGGGTTCTAGACCCGGTTGGGGCACCAGTTCTGTCCCGGTTGCTGGCCAGCTCTCTGCTATAGCCTGGGAAGGCAGTGGAGGATGGCCCAGGTGCTTGGGCCCTATACCTGCATGGGAGACCAGGAGGAGGTGCCTGCCTCCTGGCTTCAGATCAGCGCAGCACAGCGCACCGGCTGTGGTGGCCATTTGGGGGGTGAACCAACGGAAGGAAGACCTTTCTCTCTCTCTCTCTCTCTCTCTGTCTAACTCTGCCTGTCCAAAAAAAAAAAAAAAAAAAAAAAAAAGGTAAGGGAAGTGATGGCAGGACATTGTCAATGGCCAGCCTTTACTGTCCAGGGCATCTCATTGGTATGCAGGTTGGCAAGGACTCTAAGTCTCAGATCCTGCACATGCCATCCTACTGGAAGCAACAATCACCAAACCAAACAGCAGCCATTAGAAAGAGAGCAGAGTTAACAGTTGGGACAGAGTGGGGATATCTGTATATTGTAGATGCTTCCTTGCTCAGACAAGCTGTGTTTGTCATTAATAATGAAGCAATGGAAATGTGCAGCCTCTCATCAGTAAGCATTGCCTTTGAAGGCTGTGTGTACTCAAGGAAACAAATTCATCCACTGCTGGCATCAGTGGCAGGGTCTAACCTCTGGCAATAGATTAATGCATTAGCCAGGAACTTAAATGAAAAGTGCTTATGCACACAGCACAATGGCTATGATTTAGTGATGTTCACGTAGCAATTTATATTTACTGAGTGCTACAATAGTATCTATTATTTATTCTTCAAGACAAATCCATGAGGTATTATCTTCATCTTTTTTAGGTAAGAAAAACAAGGCTCAAAGCAGTTAATATGAAATCAAAGACATTGAGTCAGGTTATATCTATGAACACAAAGTCAACATTTTGGAAAGAAAAATGAGCCCAAGATGCTGCTTCACACTATGTAGGTCAGCAGCACTGAAATATTTCCTTAGCACTAAAACCCTTTTGTTCTCCCAAAAATGTAGAATGCAACTCCAATTTATGTAGGCGATAACTACATTGTATTAGTAAGAATTTCAGATATAAATTTCTAACACATACTTAACCATTATCAGATTTTTATGAACATAGAACTTTTTTTAAAAAAATAGTGATTTATTTTAAAAGTCAGAGTTAAAGGGAAAGAGGGAGAGAGGGAGGGAGGGAGAGAGGAATGAGGGAGAGAGGGAGGGAGGGAGGAAGAGTGGGAGAGAGGGAGAAAACCCACCATCTTCTGGTCCACTGTCCAGATGGCTACAATGGCCAACACTGGGCTAGGCTGAAGCCAGAAGCTTCATCTATATCTCCCACATGGGTCTTAGGGGCCCATCTTCTGCTTCTTTTCTCAAGCAATTAGGAGGAGCTGGATCAGAGGTGGAGCAGCCAGGACAGGAACTGGTATCTTTGTGGGATTCTGGCATAGCAGGCAGTAGTATTACCCACTATGCCACAATGCTATCCCTGAATATACAAATTTTAAGATTTTATTTTTTTATTCAAGAGGCAGAGTTACAGAGAGAGGGAGAGACATCTTCCAACTGCTGCTTCATTTTCCAAATGGCCTCAATGGCCAAAGCTGGGCCCATCCGAAGTCAGGAGCCAGAAGATTCCTTTAGGTCCCCCATATGGGTACAGGGGCACAAACTCTTGGACCATCCTCCACTGCTTTAACAGACCACTAGCAGAGAGCTGGATCAGAAGAGAAGCAGCTGGGACATGGACCAACACCCATATGGGATGCTGGCACCACAGGCAGAAGCTTAGTCTACTATGCTACAGTGTCAGCCCTTGAATATACAATTTTAAATCAGAGAGCATGAGTAGTCATTCCAGACTTATGTTACTCAGCATCCATGAATTTCAGACTTATGAACTCCATAAATTATAGGGCCACTGACTACAACAGGGGAGAAATATTTGCCTACACCTAACAGTTAAAAAATATAAATCCAGTAAGACTTCCTGTGTTTATAAACACAATGCCAATGTGTGAGATCTGAGAATGGCTCTGATCCCATAAATTCAGTTCATTAATGAGTTGTCCAGTTGGGGATGGAATGAGCATCTCCACAGTGTGATTTAAAGAGTACAGGATAGATTCTGGTTATTAACCCTTTATCTGTTGCATAGTTTGCAAATATTTTTTCCCATTCTGACGGTTGTCTCTTCACTCTCCTGACTGTTTCTTTTGCAGTACAGAAACTTCTCAATTTGATGCAATCCCAATAGTTAATTTTGGCTTTGACTGCCTGTGCCTCCCGGGTCTTTTCCAGAAATTCTTTGCCTGTGCCAATATCTTGAAGGGTTTCTCCAATGTTCTCTAGTAACTTGATGGTGTCAGGTCGTAGATTTAGGTCTTTAATCCATGTTGAGTGGATTTTTGTGTAAGGTGTAAGGTAGGGGTCTTGCTTCATGATTCTGCACGTGGAAATCCAATTTTCCCAGCACCATTTATTGAATAGACTGTCCTTGCTCAAGGAATTAGTTTTAGATCCTTGATCAAATATAAGTTGGCTGTAGATGTTTGGGTTGATTTCTGGTATTTCAATTCTGTTCCATTGGTCTATCCTTCTGTTTCTGTACCAGTACCATGCTGTTTTGATTACAACTGCCCTGTAGTATGTCCTGAAATCTGGTATTGTGATGCCTCCAGCTTTGTTTTTGTTGTACAAGATTGCTTTAGCTATTCGAGGTCTCTTGTGCCTCCATATAAATTTCAGCACCAATTTTTCCAGATCTGAGAAGAAGGTCTTCGGTATCTTGATTGGTATTGCATTGAATCTATAAATTGCTTTTGGGAGAATGGACATTTTGATGATATTGATTCTTCCAATCCATGAGCATGGAAGATTTTTCCATTTCTTGGTATCCTCTTCTATTTCTTTCTTTAAGGTTTTGTAATTTTCATCGTAGAGATCTTGAACGTCCTTGGTTAAGTTTATTCCAAGGTATTTGATTGTTTTTGTAGCTATTGTGAATGGGATTGATCTTAGAATTTCTTCCTCAGCCATGGCATTGTCTGTGTATACAAAGGCTGTTGATTTTTGTGCATTGATTTTATACCCTGCTACTTTGCCAAACTCTTCTATGAGTTCCAATAGTCTCTTGGTAGAGTTCTTTGGGTCCCCTAAATAAAGAACCATGTCATCTGCAAAGAGGGATAGTTTGAGTTCTTCCTTCCCAGAATCTACAAAGAGATCAAGAAACTCCACAAAAACAAAACCAACAACCCAATTAAGAGATGGGCCAAGGACCTCAATAGACATTTTTCAAAAGAGGAAATCCAAATGGCCAACAGGCACATGAAAAAATGTTCAAGGTCATTAGCAATCAGAGAAATGCAAATCAAAACCACAATGAGGTTCCACCTCACCCCGGTTAGAATGGCTCACATTCAGAAATCTACCAACAACAGATGCTGGCGAGGATGTGGGGAAAAAGGGACACTAACCCACTGTTGGTGGGAATGCAAACTGGTCAAGCCACTATGGAAATCAGTCTGGAGATTCCTCAGAAACCTGAAGATAACCCTACCGTTCGACTCAACCATCCCACTCCTTGGAATTTACCCAAAGGAATTTAAATTGGCAAACAAAAAAGCGGTCTGCAGCCTAATGTTTATTGCAGCACAATTCACAATAGCTAAGACCTGGAACCAACCTAAATGCCCATCAACGGTAGACTGGATAAAGAAATTATGGGATATGTACTCTTTAGAATACTATACTGCAGTAAGAAACAACGAAATCCAGTCATTTGCAACAAAATGGAGGAATCTGGAACACATCATGCTGAGTGAAATAAGCCAGTCCCAAAGGGACAAATACCATATGTTCTCCCTGATCGGTGACAACTGACTGAACACCAAAAAGGAAACTTGTTGAAGTGAAAGGGACACTATGGGAAACGGTGACTTGATCAGCATAGCCCTGACTGTTAATGAACAACTTAATACATTATCCCTCTTAGTAGTTTTTTTGTCTGTTCTACTTAATATGACTGATTTAATTCTGTAATTAATACACAGTTATTCTTAAGTGTTGAAATTTAACTGAAATGTGATCCCTGTTAAACATAAGAGTAGGAATAAGAGAGGGAAGAGATATATAATTTGGGACATGCTCAAGCTGACTTGCCCCAAATGGTAGAGTTAGAAACATACCAGGGGACTCCAATTTAATCCCATCAAGGTGGCATGTACCAATGCCATCTCACTAGTCCAAGTGATCAATTTCAGTTCGCAATTGATCATAATGAAAGGACTAAGAGTCAAAGGGAGCACATAAGCAAGTCTAGTACCTGCTAACACTAACCGATAGAATAAATAAAGGGGAGAGTGATCCAACATGGGAAGTGAGATACTCAGCAGACTCATAGAATGGCAGATGCCCTAAATAGCACTCTGGCCTCAGAATCAGCCCTAAAGGCACTCGGATCTGGCTGAAAAGCCCATGAGAGTATTTCAGGCATGGAAAGCCAAGACACTCTGGCAAAAGATCTCTGTGAGTGAGATCTCAGTGGAAAGAACAGGTCTTCAAAGAAGGAGGTACCTTTCTCTGAAGGGAGGAGAGAACCTCCACTTTGACTATGACCTTGTCTAAACAAGATAAGAGTCGGAGAACTCAAGGGGCTTCCATAGCCTTGGAAACTCATGACTGGAGCATAGGGAGATTACTGATGCCATAGACAGGAGTGTCAATTGGTAAAGTCAACAACAGGAGTCACTGTGCACTTACTCCTCATGTAGGATCTCTGTCCTTAATGTGCTGTACATTGAGATTTAATGCTATAACGAGTACTCAAATAATGTATTTCACTTTGTGTTTCTATGGGGGTGCAAACTGTTGAAATCTTTACTTAATGCATACTAAACTGATCCTCTGTAAAAAAAAAAAAAAAAAAAAAAAAAAAAAGAAACTATCAACTACCAACTTGACTCTCACTGGGATTAAACATGACAATAGGTCTGATCTGATTTCATCATCATTTAAAAAAATCATCTATTATTTTTCACTTTATGTTTCTGTGTGGGAGCAAACTGTTGAAATCCTTACTTAATGTATACTAAGCTGATCTTCTGTATATTAAGATAATCAAAAATGAATCTTGATGTGAATGGAAGGGGAGAGGGAGTGGGAAAGGGGAGGGTTGTGGGTGGGAGGGACGGTATGTGGGGGAAGCCATAGTAATCCATTATTCGTACTTTGGAAACGTATATTCATTAAATAAAAGTTAAAAAAAAATAAAAAAAAATATTCTAAAAAAAAAAAAAAAGAGTACAGGATAGAATGCTTGCAATCTATAGAGAAAATGCTTCTCCCTGATCCTTGGTATAGATATGTCCTCTCTCACATTGGAAGCAATGAAGAAAAATTAAGTGAAGAAAAATTAAGGCTGATAGTTATATTATTTTTGCAAGAAGGAACAACAGACTGAAGCTAATGACCTGGAAGTTACAATTGTCTGAGCTACCTGAGAAAGTTTATTGAAAATTTAGCTTCTAAGGGATGTAGGAGTTCAAAAGGAGAAATGGGGGAAACAGACAAGCAGGCAGCAAGAGCAGGTGAGACTGAACTGAGTGAAGCTGATGGCTTAATGCGCAGTGTGTGCAGAGATCACACAGTTTCCAAGGGAGGTCCAGCAGCCATGAGCTGAGTTACGGCTCACCGAGTCACAGAAGGCACTTCTGAAGGGAAGCTAATGCCGTGAATTCCGATTCCAGGAAGGAGAAGGTCACACTTCTCCAGGGACCAAAGAGAATAGAAAGAAAATGGTCTTGCCTTGGACTTGGGGAAGTAAAATGAATCACAAAGGACAGAAACTATTGACTGGAACTAATGAGCTGAACCAAGGGAGCAGAGAACAGCATTCAAAACCATCAGACTCAGAATGGACCAAGGCAGCAAATGAATTCAAGGAATTTGGGGGTGATAAATTTCATCCAATCTCCTGTTAGTTCTGTCCACAGTTCATGCGATGCTTCAAGCCTGGGCCCCCATGAGCAGTGAGGCACTGGCAAACTCATCTATTTTCACTTAAAGCCGCGTTGTAGATCATTCGGGTCTCCCCTCACACAAGAGGACCTGGGGGTGATAGGCACCAGGAAATTGGAATGGAGGATTCTTTGGAAAAGACTCTCCTTCCCATCCACATTTGTGAAACACAAAATGAAGCCATTACAGTGGGAACCTACACAGGGTAGTGTTTGTGTTAAATGAGAACAGACATGTGATGGAGCTTTGAAGCTCAAAAGAACCAGAAAATAAAAACAGCACCCTGAAGTAATCTTGCACCTGAGTGCTTATTTTACTATGTTTGTGCGTGTTTTGTTCCTAAATATGAATCTAATGTGTGCATTGAAGGCAATTTCAAAAAAGGGGGGGAAAGCAAAGAAAAAAAAAGGAGAAATATTCTATCTTAAACCTTCCACTGAAAAATGACTGCTTTTAAGGGTTTAGGGGCTGTTACTCTAGCTCAGTGGGTTAAAGCTGCAGCCTGCAGCACCAGCATCCCATGTGGGCGTCAGTTCAAATCCCCACTGTTTCATTTCTGATCCAGCTCCACGCTAATGGGCCTGGGAAAGCAACATAAGATGGCCTAGGTCCTTGAGTCCCTTCATCCACATGGGAGACCTGGAAGAAGCTCCTGGCTCCTGGCTCCTGGCTCCTGGCTCCAGCCTGGTCCAGCCCATGTCATTGCAGCCATTTGGAGACTGAACCAGCAGATTGAAAACTCCCTCCCTCCCTCCTTCCCTCTCTCCTTCCCTCTCTCTCCACTCCCCTCTCCGCCCCTCTCACTCCCCTTCCAATGTTTCTCCTTCTTTCCCTCTGTAACTCTGTCTCTCAAATAAATTAATCTTTAAGACAAAGAAGAGTTTAGTGCATTTCACAAATCTATTCATAAGCACATCTGTGCCTTGTTTTTAATACAATCACAATTTTAATACTACTTTCTTCTTTCTTGGAAACTCATTGTGTAGTCTGTTATTTCATTATATGCTTATAGTAATATTAGTTGTCAGAATTGTGGCACAATGGATTAAGCCATCACTTGTTACACCAGCATTCTATACTGGAGTGCTGGTTCGATTCCCAGCTACTTTGCTTCTGATTTAGCTTCCTTTTAATGCACCAGGAAAAACAGTAAATGATGGCCCAAGTACATGGGCCCCTGCTAAATATGTGAGAGAATAGGATGGAGTTGCTGGCTCCTGATTTCGGCCTGGTCCAGACTTGGCTGATGTGGCCTTTTGGGGAGTGATAGGTGGATGAAAGACACCTCCCCACCCCCATTTCTCTTTTCTCTCTGTTGCTCTACCTTTTAAATTAATTAATCTTTTAGAATTATTTTAAAGACCATATTAAATTCTACCACTTTTAATCAATTCTCTAAAATTAAAAACTTAATTCTCACAATTTCCACTATTTATAATAAAGTAGTATATGAATGCTCTTGGTTTTATTTGCATTTATTTGGTCACTAGTAATACAAATTTTTCATGTTTAGGGACATTTATACTTCCTTTAAATATTATTGCCTTCATGTAGATGTCTATCCTTTTCCTAAGGTATTAAGCTTTGTAACAGAGCTTTCTATATGTTAAATCTGTGCATAATTTATGATTTGTTTATTTATTTGAAAGGTAGAGCATCACAAACAGGAGAGGCAGAGGAAGAGACAGAGATCTTCCATCCTCTGGTCCACTCTCCAAATGGCAGCAACAACCAGAGATAGGTGAGGCTGACACCAGGACATCGGAACACAATCTAGGTCTCCTACTTGGGTGCAAGGGCCCAAGCACTTGGGCCATCATCTGCTGCCTTCCCAGATACGTTAGCAAGAACCTGAATAGAAAGCAGAGTAGCCAGGATTCAAACCGGCACTCAAATAGAGAAAGCCAATGTCCCATGCAGGAGCTTAACCCACTCTGCCACTATATATGCCCCAGTATGTTCAGTATATTAATCTGTCCTCTCTCATACACATTTAAAATATCCTGGATTAGTCCTCCAAGATGGCGGAATAGAGAGGGTGTGCACTGATAGTCCTGGAAAAGATAGTTTAATAAAAGTGGATACACTGTAGTCTCAGGGAAGAGTTACGGAAAAACTGCAGAGGAAACTCTTCCGGACTAGTGGGACACGGTGGACCTACGTGGAGGGCACGGGCGCCCACAGCTCGGGACCCCAGCCGCCGAGTCTATGCACCAGCGCTGGAAAGGGAGGTGAGGCGAAACCGCAGTAGCCCGAGACACTGGTGCAAAAGCAGCAAGAAGAGCCTAGAGAGAACAAGGCTTGACGCCCCGTGGTGGAAAGTTCACCAGGCTGGCTAGAGGAGAGAAAAAAAATAAGAAAAGGGACTGGTATGGACACTCACCTTACAAAGGTGGGGAAAACATTACAGCAGGCGCAATTTTGGACTTATGTAACAGCTGTACCAGCTCAGGGCTGTGCCTGCCCTCAGCCAAGCAGAAAAAACTGATTCTGGTGGGAAGAAGTAACAGGAGGTTAAGACCTAGTGAATGTGTGGCACTTATGAACTGGGACTGTGAGAGGAAAAAAAAAAAAAAAAAAAAAAACTGATGGTGTGTGGGATAACTCATGGTATGGCTGAGATGTACTCTCAGTGGGAGATGCCACAAACTTGGTAACCTTGGCAACCTGGTACGAAACACTCCAGGGGAATCGGAGCTTACACTGAGGATTACACGGATCCTTTGTGTGGTCCTTGGGACAGAGCAGACAAATATTATACCCATTGGCGCTAGCGCTCAGGCACTGATTGCCTTCAAGGGGAATACCTCAGCTGAGCGGAATTACTTCCCTTCTGAATAGAGAGAGAGAGAGAGAGAGAGAAAGAGAGATTGATTTACCATGCCAAACATGGGCGTGTAACCTTTGGCACACCCTTAACCCTGAAGAACAGAACTCGACAGAGCTCTCTGGCCACATCCATCACAAGCCTCTAAAGATTCACCAAAAGCAGACAGTCCACTTAATCTAGAGTCATAGTATAACAAGAAAAGCCACCACAGCGAGGGAAAAAAAAAAAAAAAAAAAAAAAAAAAAAAAACACCAAGAAACCCAAAGCCAAGAATATCTCCACAAAGCCAAACAACACACACAGAACTGAGGGAAAAAGAACAAGGAAGACATCATGATGCCCCCAAATGAACATGACACTCCAACACAAGATTATGAAGATGATGGAATAAAGAAATGCAAGATACAGATTTCAAAAAATTTAGGTTAAGTCCTGTTAATTTTCATTATTTTTTTCCATATAGGAAGCTGTACCATTTTACGTAATTAAGTAATTTCCTTCATAGATTTGGTTTTGGGTGTTGAGTTTTGAAGACCTCCTCTAGGCTGCAACCACATATAGTTCCACACACCACGCACCAGTACTTCCATTTGGTTCAAGGCATCCTGGTTAAGAGTTCGGAGATCAGAAACCATCCCAAGGCTGACTTTAACCTGGACTCTATTCTGTCACCACAGACCTGATAATTAATCTGAGCTGTGCATTAACTTCATCATAAAATAGGATTAATATTACTATTTGCCTCATGTGACAGCTAAAAGTAATAAATGCAATAATCTATGGCAGATTTTCTGACACATACCAAATACTCAGTAAACCCTAGGAATTATATCCCTACCACATATGAACACTATTTTGGAGAATATGATAAAATCAAATCTAAATGTAATGTTTTTCCAAATATATAGTCAAAGCTATATTTTGAATAATACCTATTGTGTATCATTAATTTGAAATACCGCTTCTATTAGATACTAAATTATTATATTTAGGTGTTTGGATGCACTTTTTAGACTTCTTCTCTAAGAACACTGATTTACCTGGCTAGCAATTTAACATTGCTACAATATTAAAATCAGTATGGTTGAATAATGTTTTAATCACTTTTAGTGCAATTATCCCTTCATAAGTATTCTTTTTTTCAGAAAACACACTTGACTAAACAGGCTGCCAAAACTCCTGGTTAAAGTTCCAAGAGGGAATTAACACATGTATATGAAAATACCATTCCCTAAAGAGCTCCCCAAAAGCTCCCTCTAAATATTTTTACAGAAACTCCAAATGTGATCCCTGTTGAACATGGTGGTGGGAATGGGAGAGGGAAGAGATGTATAATTTGGGACATGCTCAGGCTGACTTGCCCCAAGTGGTGGAGTTGGAAGCATACCAGGGGATTCGAATTCAATCCCATCGAGGTGGCATGTACCAATGCCATCTCACTGTTCCAGGTGATCAGTTTCAGTTCACAGTTGGTCATGGTGAAGGGACTGGGAGTCAAAGGGAGCACATAGACAAGTCTAGTACCTGCTAACGCTAACTGATGGAGTAAATAAAGGGGAGAGTGATCCAACATGGGAAGTGAGATACTCAGCAGACTCATAGAATGGCAGATGTCCTAAATAGCACTCTGGCCTCAGAATCAGCCCTAAAGGCATTCCGATCTGGCTGAAAAGCCCATGAGAGTATTTCAGGCATGGAAAGCCAAGACACTCTGGCAAAAGATCTCTGCGAGTGAGATCCCAGTGGAAAGAACAGGTCTTCAAAGAAGGAGGTACCTTTCTCTGAAGGGAGGAGAGAACCTCCACTTTGACTATGACCTTATCTAAACAAGATAAGAGTCAGAGAACTCAGAGGGCTTCCATAGCCTTGGAAACTCATGACTGGAGCATAGGGAGATTACTGATGCCATAGACAGGAGTGTCAATTGGTAAAGTCAACAACAGGAGTCACTGTGCACTTACTCCTCATGTAGGATCTCTATCCTTAATGTGCTGTACATTGAGATTTAATGCTATAACGAGTACTCAAACAATATATTTCACTTTGTGTTTCTATGGGGGTGCAAACTGTTGAAATCCTTACTTAATGCATACTAAACTGATCCTCTGTAAAAAAAAAAAAAAAAAAAAAAAGAAATTATCAATTCCCAACTTGACTCTCACTGGGATTAAACATGACAATAGGTCTGCTCTGATTTCATCATCATTTAAAAAAATCATCTATTATTTTTCACTTTATGTTTCTGTGTGGGAGCAAACTGTTGAAATCCATACTTAATGTATACTAAGCTGATCTTCTGTATATTAAGATAATTGAAAATGAATCTTGATGTGAATGGAAGGGGAGAGGGAGTGGGAAAGGGGAGGGTTGTGGGTGGGAGGGACGGTATGTGGGGGAAGCCATTGTAATCCATAAGTCGTACTTTGGAAATTTATATGCATTAAATAAAAGTTTAAAAAAAAAATCTTAAGCAAAAAAAAAAAAAAAAAAAAGGCTCTGCCTGAATCCCACCTTACCTCTAATTACTTCCTAGATTCTATCCAGTAGACTACACATGCATAATGTAGAGTATAAATGTTAGCACCGACTGTAACAAAAAAAAATCCAATTTTTAAAAACAGAATCCTGCAGAACCTAAGAGTGGATAACCCAGGAGCCAGCTCCCCCTCACAACACCTCTTCCCCTCTGAGAATGCACAGTGGGGTTTTCACCCTCCTTGCCCGTCCATGCCTCCTCTGTTGAGCCAAAGGATAAGAAAGTGTGATGACTTCTCCCTCCGAGAGAGTAGATTTAAATCCCTATGGAGCCAAAAGCAAAAAGCAGCCCCTTAACAACTTATTTCAAATCAATATGTGCTATTTTAATGAGAAAGTTTCCATGTCTTCACAGTGGCTTGATTTCTGTTCCATCCCCTATTTAATGATTCTAGGGCTCTGTGTGCAAAGCTATGTTCTGATAGATTACCAGAAAGGCACTGCCATTAACTTTTTTTTTTTTTTTTGACAGGCAAAGTGGACAGTGAGAAAGAAACAGAGAGAAAGGTCTTCCTTTGCCATTGGTTCACCTCCAATGGCCGCCATTGCTGGTGCGCTGCAGCCGGCGCACCGCGCTGATCCGATGGCAGGAGCCAGGTGCTTCTCCTGGTCTCCCATGGGGTGCAGGGCCCAAGTACTTGGGCCATCCTCCACTGCACTCCCTGGCCACAGCAGAGAGCTGGCCTGGAAGAGGGGCAACCGGGACAGAATCCGGTGCCCCGAAGGACTAGAACCCAGTGTGCCGGCGCCGCAAGGCGGAGGATTAGCCTAGTGAGCCACGGCACCAGCCGCCAATAACTCTTAAACTCCCATGTACACATTCATACTTGGCTCAGTTTTTATTTCCTAATAAAGACCTTCAGACTTCCCACGTTGCTCTAAATCTACATTTTGTAACAAGTTCTTTGGGTTCTTTTACCTCCTCCAGGGATTAGGAGGCTTAAAAGGAAGATAAAACTGCAGAGAGATATCTTAATAGAAATGTGTAAATTGTGCCAAAAATAATAGAATAAGCAATGAGGAAAACTGCAATTTTTCAAATTAATTCTGACCATCAAGTAGACCGGGAGTGTGAAAACGACAGAAACCATAGGGAAAAGTGTCTGTGACATCTTAAACCTCGTGAGAGCGAGTGAGAGGAATGTTAAGTTTAATCAGAAGACAAGAAAGTCGCCTTCAAAAAGTCATGATGAAGGGACAGATGAAACTACAGCTGAGGCTCTGAAAGGGAAGAAAACTCAAGAGGTTTATTAGGCTACTCAGGAGGAAATTTCAGCTTTGCTATTAAAAGTACTTCAAAAAAACACAAAGAAAAAGGTGAGAAGGGCAATCCAAAGAGATCAACAGGACTATCTGATGACCTCAACTTTCATGAGGATTTGTGCAAACGGGAAGAGCATAAATTTAAAAGAAGAGGACGTAAAATGCTGTCAGGAAAGCTAAAAAGGCATAATAAGAAAGGGGATAAAAATTTGAGGCAGGAAAAATAATTTTCCTCTTCTCATCCTTCTCTGTTTAAGTGCTATTCAATGAAGAATCATCATAAAGGAAAAGCTTCCATTCATCATGAAGGGAACAACGAATGAGGGAAGGTGACTGATGAGCAGTGCTACTTTTCCTTCTATTCTGTAATAAAAGACAACTCTCAGTTAAAGATGGCCAGGGCCAATACTGGCACAAAGTTGGCAGCTGAGATCCTAAAAAGCCATGTTCACTTCCCAGTCACGGTTGGTCCTATTTAGCCTGAAATAGTCCCATTCTATGCCCACCTTTCTGGCCTAAGTATTACTAGATGTCCTTTGCCTTTTAAATTTGGCTTTATCTGGATAAGCTATATAGTGACCTTTAACAAATGAGGGAACTTCCAGAAGTTAGAAGGAAAATGGAACTAAAAGTAAAGCTGAGGGGCCACTGTTGTGGCACAGGGGTTTAAGCCTGCTCCTGCAATGCTGGCATCCCCTGGGAGCATGGGTTCAAGTCCCAGGTGCTCTGATCTAGCTTCCTGGGAAAGCATCAGAAGAAACCCTATGCACTTGCACCCCTGCATTCATGGGGCAGACCCAGAGTTCCAGGCTCTGGGTTTTAGCCTGGTCCAACTCCAGCAGTTCAGGCCATTTGGGGAGTGAACCAGAAGATGGAAGATCTCTCTGTGTTTCTTCTTCTCTCTTTGTAACTCGGAATTTCAGATAAATAAATAAATCCTTTTTTTAAAAAAAGATAAGTTTATTTGGGTGCAAAGAAATTTTGAAATTCACAAGTTTTAAAATAGTCTCATAGATTAGCCAAGCGCGTTTCATATTTTACTGTTTCCAATCATCTTTGAGGATCCACAGAGAAGACAACTGATGCTATAAAAGTAGAAAGGAGCAGATGTTCTCATTTTAAGTGTGGAAAGAGGAATGTATTGATGTAACTAGACAGGAGAATATAGGCTTGATCATCTGAAGACCAGATCATTATGTTTACTCTTGTCATGACTTTGAGAGAAAGCAACCACTAGACAGGAACATGGTTTTATAAAACTAAATTAGGTGAGATGCACCTTAATTCCATCTTCATTAGGGCCACCACAGCGCATGTCATGGCATTTCTGTAGCTAGATCAAATGCAGATTTTAACAAGACCTCAAAGACCTTTTTGATATTCTTACAGACAAGATGGAAATATAAATTGCCATACAGTTTGATGTATTTTAATTAGTTTCGTGACTATTCCAAATAGTGTTGACTAATGTTCACTAATGAGCAATGTTAACTCTGCCCTTGGCACTGTCCTTTTCAATATTTTTCTCATCAAATTGGATTAAGACATGCTGATCAAAGTTACATCTGATGCATGGCAATAGCAGATATTGAGATGACAGAGTCCAGTTCCAAAATTATCTCATCAAACTTAGAAAAATGTGCCAAGCCTAAAAAATCACATTTCATGGAGAAAAATGATTTTACAGAGAGAAACTTATTTTCTAAAAACCAGTTGCACAAAAACAACAGGAGATATGAGATTCTACAGCAACATGCATGAAAAAAATAAAGGTTTTGGGAACCAGTGTTGTGGTACAGTAGGCTGAGCTGCACTAGAAATTCCAGCATCCCATACTGAAGTACCAGTTCCAATCACAGCTGCTCTGCTCCCAATCCAGCTCCTGGCTAACACACCTAGAGAAGCAGTAGAAGAAGACCCAAGTTCTTGCACTCCTGTCACCCATGTATGAGATTAGTACAGAGTTTCAGGCTTCTGGCTTTGGCCTGGCCCAGCCCCAGCCGTTGCAACCATTTGGGGAGTGAACCAATGGATAAAAGACCTTTCTCTTGCTCTTCCTCTCTCTGTGTCACCACGCCTTAAAAATAAATTAATCTTGAAAAAATAAATATTTTGTTGACTGAAAATCAGTGTGGTGACTTGGCTAAAAAAGCATAAACATCAATGTTAAGAGGCTGATTCATCAATTCTCCAAGCACAGCATAGCATGCCATACCCAAATAAAGTGTTCCACACTGGAAACCCATATTCAGCAAGGTAATGGCAAACTGAAAACCGCACAGAAAATCATTAGAAGAGTGAATTATAACAATCATTTTGTAAAGTATAAAACAGTAACAATAACAACAGATATGCAATCCTTTCTCTGCAGTTCTGAAATTCAAAATATTTGAAAACTAAAAAATATTTAATTCAATTGTTGCCAAACCTTGACCTAAAAATGCAGGAAAAGATTCTATAGAGTTCCTCCATATCAACTTAGCATACATATTCATAAAACTGTTTGCAAAAATATTAGTGTACTTGCTTATAGGATGCAACTGATCTACCAGGGACATTGTATGATATCTCCAATGTTTCTCCATACTGCCTTTAAAATAAAAACCCAATAATAGAAATCTCAAAATGTATCTGGTTTCAAGGGTTTGGCATAAAGTTCTGTGGCCTAATAATAACCATAATAATAATTGCTGAAAATAGCACCTATTATGTGCCAGATAGTGTTCTTAGCACTTTACATATATATTAATTCAATTAATTCTCACAGTAACTTGTGTTGTATATATTATTATTATCTTCACATTACAATTCAGTATAATGAAGTACAGAGACTTACTAAAACCATATACTAACAAGTACAAATCTTCATCCTGGAAACATGTGATTTGAATGGCTATAGGATACTTGTCTTTAGGTTGAAAGATTAACTGATCAATGAGAATCTGCTCAAAGGTGGCTAAAGTCTGGTCTATGGGCTTCATGAAAGACCCAGGAAATCCCACAAGGTAGGACTCAAAAGTCAATAAATATACATTAGGCTAATATCTCCTAAAGATTGATTGATTTATTTGAAAGGCTGGGTTACAGAAAGAGGAGGGAGGTAGGGAGAGAAAGAGCTTCCATCTACTGGTTCACTCCCCAAATGGCCTAAATGCCTGAGGCTGGGCTAGGTTAAAGACAGGAGCCCAAAATGCTGTCCAGGTCTCCCACACAGAGGGCAGGGCCCCAAGTACTCAGCCATTTTCTGCTTTCTCAGGCACATCAGCAGAGAGCTAAGAAGTAGAGCAACCAGGACTTGAATTGGTGCTCATGTAGGATGCAGGTGACAGCTTAAACCACTGCACCACAATGCTGGCCCCTAGCTGGCTAATTTTTAGGTTGATAATTTTGTATGGCCCATGAATTATGTTTAAATATCCTGATGACCCTTGACAGAAAAAAAATTCCTTACTCCTGTATGGAAGAGTTTAAGTGGGGTGCCAGTGCAGAATATTCTTAAAATTTTTCTCCAGCTACCAGGAATATATCTTGACAGATTCTTTTTGAGTGGTCCTCAGGTGTAATTTTAGAAAGAAAAGGTGTTAACTGTTGAGGGAGAATGATGACAGAAAATAATTGATCAAACAACTCCATAAAACCTCCAAAATGCAAAACATGGTTCTGTGCAGAAAAGAACAAGAACTTGACAACTGAGCCCAGTATCCAAAGTTAGTGATGGAAGGGAAGTACAACTTAACCCTAACTAAAAGGAAAAAGAATGAAGCAGGCCAGTGACCAGACCCCAGAAAGATGTCTAAGAGCAAGGCCATTGAGCTCAGTTCTCACTAATGCCAAAGGTGCATAGTGGGAAAACACTGTGGGGACACTGTGTGGCAAGCAGCTGAGTGTATTTGTGACAACTAATGGTCCACCATGGTGTCACAGGGTTCCAACTAGGGCATCACCATGTCTGAGGACAAGATCCAAGAGGAACATGAGAAGCAGCAAGATTAGACTGCTAGGGTTGGGCGTTGCATTGCAACAGATTGGAAGCGACAGCTTAACCAACACCCACATCCCATATCAGAGGGTCAATCTGAGTCCTGGCTATTGACTTCTGATGCCATTTCCTGCTACCATGCCTGGAAAAGCAGCAGATGATGGCGCAAGTACTTGAGTCCTTTCCACTCATGCGAGAGTCCCAGATGTAGTCCTGGGCTCCTGGCTTACACTAGTCCAGCCCTGGATATTGTAGATATCTGGCGGGTAAACTAGCAGATGGAAAATGGATCTCTGTGTGTCAATTTCTCTCTGTGTCACTCTGCCTTTAAAATAAATAAATAAAACTTTAAAAAGTCAAGGTTAGGAAATGAATAGGCTCCTAGATTTCTGAATCCCTTTCAGCTACTGTGGGAAGCAAAACTCACATCCGGTATAGACTGAGTACACCTCTAACATACTTGCATAATTTAGGTACAAAACCTCAAATGGAAAACAATGGACTAACTGGAGCAGGTGAGTCCTTTTAAGCAGCTGTGTTATACAATGGGGTTTGGAACAAATTCTGTGTATCTCACAAGGAACAGTATTTAGAGGAGAAAGGAGAAACAAAGACAGGTTCAGCAAGGGGAGAACATATGGGTGGGAAGACTCCCATTGTCTTTATGGAGAGGAGTGTGAAACCTCAGTGAGCAGCTACAGATACACAGGTGGGTTGTGAGTTTTCTTTCTTTTAAAGGGCAAGCTCATCCTTGTCAAATGTATCATGGGAGATGCTGATTCTAATAACTGCTAATTTATTAGTTATTATTTTGAGTGGTATAATTTCTTCAAATGTGCTGCTCAAGATTCTAATATTTGGAATTAAGTCTGGAACCTAAAAGTTTAAGGAGATATCAGTGGGAGAAGAACACACGACCTCCAAGAAACTTTCCAACCCTGAGTCATTGGTTTTATGATACACTCTGGGAAAGTATTACTTATTATTAGTATTTTCCTTAATCTTGGTTGGCATTCTATTAGTCTTCTTCACTGATACTCAGAGTACATCAAGGGCATAAATGTATCCATATAGACCTCTGTCCTCAATTCTATTAACTGATTCGGTACAATATAAACTGCACTCCAGTTGAACATCATTTCTACCTAATGCAAACATTTCAATTCAATCTCTTCTGATTCTTATTCCATCTCACAACCTGCTAGACTCTTCCCATTTATTTCTTTCCCCTACTTGCACTGCAGACTCAACAAAATCTGTACTCCAGCTCTACTGCATGGCTTACCAGAGATTTAATAATCCCCAAATAGCAACAGAATAGATTTATAGCTGT
This sequence comes from Oryctolagus cuniculus, assembly GCF_964237555.1. Taxonomy (NCBI): domain Eukaryota; kingdom Metazoa; phylum Chordata; class Mammalia; order Lagomorpha; family Leporidae; genus Oryctolagus; species Oryctolagus cuniculus. Next base: position 163,052,159 of record NC_091434.1, read on the forward strand.
CTGTGTCACAATGACTGAGGAATACAAAGAACAGTGTATTTTTTCCTAGCCATAATCCTTAAATGCAGGTGATAACATTTTCTGTGGTCTCTTTGGGATTCTTTCTACACAAATAGGATGCTGCATTACCTTTCTGCAGTGGGTTCTCACACCTCCAATTCTGTATCTATGGAAACGCTAAGTTTGTATCCATCTTCAAAGAATCTTAAGAGTGCCAGTTCCCCATGATCACATTCACGCAGGCTGATGAATGGGCCAAACAGGTTTCTAGGAAACCTACAATATGCTGTGTACTGTGGCACACACTGGGGAAATAATTAGTTATCATTCCTGGCCTCCAGGAATTCACAATATAAAAAGTAAAGAATTACTGTTCTTAATGCATTAAGTATAATTAAAGAAAAATATGTAATTGGCAAACCGAAGAGGGTCATGTGTCCCCCAGCCAGGAGGAAACGCTCATTTTGAACAAGCTATCAAGGCAGCAAGAAAGCCTGCTGATTATTTAGCCAAATTATATAAGTGAAAGTCATCTAGTGGTTGCCATTTCCATTTAGGTTTGTACATACCAAAGCTCAACTTCTGTGTAAGAGATGATAATTGGGGGAAAAAATGAGTCAGAATTCTGGCCACATTTTTAGGCAGAGAACTAAAATGCACAGATGTGCTGTGAATGCATGGATTGATGTGGCCCAAGGTATTGATCTCTTCGGGCTTATCAGGATGGGATGAGGAACAGAAAGGAGTTTCCAGGCCAATAACTACAGGCTTCAGTCCATTATGAGTGAAATGTTTGTGCCCCCCAAAATCTCCTTGATGAATTCCTAACCCTGAATGTGAAAGTATTAAGAGGTAGAACATCTGAGAAGCACAAAGGTCAGAATATCATGGGTGTCTTGGGTTTGAAGCACAAACATTGATGTCACCCAAGTATGAGCAGCATTAAGATTTCACAGTTAGTAGTGAAAAATCAATCATCTTTATGGACAGCTTCTTCAGGTTTAGGATTTACATGGATTTAAAACAGGATATGGACATCTGTTCTTTACTTTTTTTATATTAAGGGAACATGTGATGTGTGTGTGTGTGTGTGTGTGTGTGTGTGTATAAAAAGTGATCCGTAGACACAGAGTAGTATTCTGAATTCAAGGAAAATAACTACATATTTCCATACAGTAATCCGATTCTAAAGTGTCTCTGATTATGCTGAAACTATTGAGTGGCTTGAGAAGAGCCACAAAGTGTTTGTGTAAAACTAGCAGGGAAAAATATGTTGGTCCTTAAATATTGTTTGGCAAAGGGAAGGAAAAAAAAACACATCTTTAAAGGGAAATATCTTTATCCAAACTTTGTAAAGCACTTTAAAAGCAGCAATTCTCCTCTTTTTGATAAACTAAGAACACTCCTTAGAAGTATATGATAAAAGAAAAAAAAATGCTTTGCAACACATCTTCCATGAAGAAGTACTCAAGCTCTCTGGAGAATTTTATACATCTGCATTGTGCTTGATGCTTCCTTTTCTTTTACTCTTTTTTCTTTTTTTCTTTTGCTTTCTCTCGTGCTCTCCTTTTTTCACTATCACTTGTTGGAGAGCAAGAGAGATATTCCAGCTACTGGTTCACTCCCCAATCATCTGCAAAATCAGGAGGCTAGCCAAGTAGAAACCAGGAGATTGAAAATCAATCCAAGTCTTTCAGGTGGGTGTGGCAGACAACAAAATACTTAAGTCATAATCTGCTGCCTCCCAGGATGCACATTAGTATTCTGTTAGATTAGAAGCGGAGCCTTGGGGCCAGCACTGTGGCATAGCAGGTAAAAATGTCATCTGCGATGCCAGCATCTCATATGGGTGCTGGTTCAAGTCCTAGCTGCTCCACTTCCAATCTGGCTCCCTGATAATGTACCTGGGAAATCAGCAGAAGATGGCCCAAGTCCTTGGGGCCCTGCATCCATATGGGAGACCTGGAAGAAGCTCTTTCTGGCTTCTGTCTTTGGATTGACCTATCTCTGGCCTTTAAGGCCATTTGGGGAATGAACCAGTGAATGGAGGAGTGTGTCTGTCTGTGTCTGTCTGTCCGTCTGTCTGTCTGTCTGTCTCTCTCTCTCTCTCTCTCTCTCTCTCTATATATATATATATATATATATGATCCCTAATGTCTAAAGTAATCTTAAACAACAAAAATAATACCAGAGGCATCACAGTACAAGATTTCAAGACATACTATAGGACAGTTGTAATCAAAACAGCCTGGTACTGGCACAAAAATAGACATGTAGACCAATAGAACAGAACAGAAATTCCAGAAATCAATCCATACAGCTGCAATGAATTAATCTTTGACATATGAGCTAAAATCACTCACTGGAGAAAGGACAGTCTCTTCAACAAATAGTGTTGGGAAAATTGCATCTACAAGCACAGAAGTATGAGTCAAGACCCCTACCTTACACTTTATACAAAGCCAACTCACAATGAATCAAGACTTTAAATCTATGACCTGAATCATCAAATTACTAGGGGAAAACATCATAGAAAATTTGCAAGACTCTGGCATAGGCAATGACTTCTTGAAAAGACCCTGAAACCACGAGCAATAATAATAAAAATAGACAAATGGGATTGTATAAAGCTAAGAAGTTTCTGCACTGCAAAGGAAACAGTCAACAAAGAGGAAACAGAATTATGCAAATTATGCAACTGATATAGGATTAATATCTAAAATCTATAAAAAGCTCAAGAAACTAAACAAATAAAAAAAGTTAAGAAATTAGAAATAAGCAGACAGTTTTCAAGGTATGAAATACAACAGACAATTGAAAAAATGCTCAGGATGACTAGCCATCAGGGAAATGCAAATAAAAACCAAAATAAGGTTTCACCTCACCCCAGATAGAATGGCTATCATCTAAACAGCAAAAAATGATAAATGGTGAGGATGTGGGGAAAAGCTACCCAAATACACTGTTTGTAGGAATATAAGCTAGTATAGCCATTATGGAAGACAGAATAGATATACCTCAATATTCTGAAAATAGATCTACCATATGACCCATCCATCCCTCCCCTGGGAATTTCCCCATATGGCATGAAATCAGCCTATGAGAGAGTTATCTGTACCCCAAAATTATTGCATTTAATTAAATGCAAAGATGGAATCAATCCAGATGTCCATCAGTTGATGACTGGATAGAAAAATTGTGATATATATACACACACACACTATATAATACTACTTAGCCATAAAATTAGAATGAAATCCTGTTTTTTCAACAAAATGGACCCAACTGGAAACCATTACACTTAGGGAAATAAGACAGTCCCAAAAGACAAATATTCTGTTTTCTCAGATGTATAGTGGTTAATGCAGAACACAAAAAGTGTATAGGATTGAAACAGACATCTTTTGATTTGATTGTTGCTTTTAGCCCTTGGTTATACTCTAGTTGAATTGTAGTCTCTGCTTTTTACTTGTTGAGTATTATGGTTAGTGGTGAAGTAAACCTGTGATTATAAAGTGGATTGAAATTATGTTTTTGCAAAAAATTTTTAAAAATAAAGAAAGGAGAATTTAGGGAAGGAAGTATGTCTATCTTCTTAGAATCGTACCTATGAAATAATGAATCTGTTCTCTTTATATCAATAATTTTTAAAAAAAAATAAAAAACATTATAGTATAAAAATATGGCAACTCATAATTTTAAAACTATTTTTAAAACCAGAAATACCTGTGTACATAACTCTGTAAATCATTAATAAGAGGTTAAAATTTATATTCATCTAATCTATTAAACCTTCAAACTCTTGAGACAACTTCTACAAAACTCTCCATTACAATGTTTCTTGCCACTTATCTACCATTTCATTCACTCACCTTTCCTTATCAACTCAGTAATGATTGTATGCCATCTTCCATGATCTGTACTTGAATATGGTCTTGCCCTCAAGGGACACAGAGTCGAGTGGAGAGTGTTTCACTAGCCAATTCCTTATTACTTCCATAACTCATTTTTAAAAATGTATTTACCGCCAGCGCCGCGGCTCACTAGGCTAATCCTCTGCCTTGCGGCGCCGGCATACCGGGTTCTAGTCCCGGTCGGGGTGCCGGATTCTGTCCCGGTTGCCCCTCTTCCAGGCCAGCTCTCTGCTGTGGCCAGGGAGTGCAGTGGTGGATGGCCCAAGTCCTTGGGCCCTGCACCCCATGGGAGACCAGGATAAGTACCTGGCTCCTGCCATCGGATTGGCGCGGTGCGCCGGCCGCGGCGGCCATTGGAGGGTGAACCAACAGCAAAGGAAGACCTTTCTCTCTGTCTCTCTCTCTCTCACTGTCCACTCTGTCTGTCAAAAAATAAAAGAAAATAAAAAAAAAATTTTTAATGTATTTACCATATCAAAGTTAAAGTTATGGGGCTGACTTACTCCCCAGATGGCCACAGCAGGAGTCAGGAGCTTCATCCAGGTCTCCCACATGGGTGGCAGGGTCCTAAACACTTGAGGCATATTTCCTTGCTTTTCCTGGGCCATTAGCAAGGAGCTGGTTCAGAAGTGGAGTGGTCAGGAGATGAACCCACACCTATATGGGATTCCAGAGTCACAGGTGGTAGCTTTACCTGCTACAACACAATGCCAGCCCCAAGAATTCATTTATAAGCTTATGAAATCATCACATAAAATGTACAAACTGCAGAAAATCTTTCCCAGATGGACAGTCTACCTACTATAATTTTTGGAAACACAAACAAGGTATGATTAAAAGCCATAATTTTCTCTGCTACAAAATTTTCAAAGAAGACACATTAAAAGAAAATTAATACATAATTTTAGAATAAGAAGGACTCCATAGACATTTTATTAATGTTCTCATGTTGATGATGGGAACATTGATACCTCAAGAGTGAAATAACTCTATTCAACAAATATGATCGGGGCATCAACCATATGCCAGGCAGTAAGTGGAAGCTGGAATTACAGTGGTGAATTGGACCAATATTACTGAGTTATAACTAATAAATTATTATATTGCTATGTATTCCAGTCACCAGATACCAAAGGAGTATGAAATAGGATGACAAACCCCCATCTATATATCCAAGGGTCTCATTATCAATTGGACTTTAACAAAAAGAATGCTTGCCTCAGATTTCATAACAGTGAGATGCACAACTGAAACTGGAACACAGGCTTCCAAAGATATGAGTAACATATTCTCTGCTATGGCAAATTACCAGCTGATGGTTATTTATGAGTGTGTTGGTAGAAGACTGCCTACCTAGTTTTGATAAGCTCACTCCTGTCATGTCTCCCCAGCATGCTCATCCCTCAGTGAGAATGCTGACAATTTATATAACCCACATTTCTCTTATCAAGAAGCACTCATCACATGTTGAAGTTTCCAAATAACTGAGAGTGTTTTTTAGCTGTAATGTAAGTTTAATGTCCTTGATAAGATTATTGTCATGCTTATTTTGTAATTGGTGATACTAAAATATAAGAAATGCAGTACAGCCGGCGCCGTGGCTCAATAGGCTAATCCTCCACCTTGCGGCGCCGGCACACCGGGTTCTAGTCCCGGTTGGGGCGCCGGATTCTGTCCCGGTTGCCCCTCTTCCAGGCCAGCTCTCTGCTATGGCCAGGGAGTGCAGTGGAGGATGGCCCAGGTGCTTGGGCCCTGCACCCCATGGGAGACCAGGAAAAGCACCTGGCTCCTGGCTCCTGCCAGGATCAGCGCGGTGCGCCGGCTGCAGCGGCGGCCATTGGAGGGTGAACCAGCGGCAAAGGAAGACCTTTCTCTCTCTGTCTCTCTCTCTCACTGTCCACTCTGCCTGTCAAAAAAAAAAAAAAAAAAAAAAAAAAAAAAAAAAAAAGAAATGCAGTACATACACATGCATTCAATGTGTGTGTATATTTTTCAAACTATTTCTTTCTGATAGATCTTGCTTCTCAGTGCCATACAAGACAATCCACTTAATAATGCATAGTAAACAGGAGATCTTTAGATTTATAACTCCTGTAAGTAACATATTTATCACTAATATCCCTATCTCATCACAATCTATCTGCTCTGCTGCACTGCTGACTAGCATTATAAGTAGTGTGCTTTGCTTTGGAAGATGCAAGTGGAACTAATTTTGTCCTGTTTGTCTAGAAATACATGTTACTTCCAACTTTTATATCAAGGTAATATTTATGGTATATATGCAAAGCACTCAACACTTTTCAAAGAGGCCAATCTTCTGGCATCTAGCATATTTGAAAGGTTCATCAGTTTTCCTTTTGAGTCACTACATACACATGTGCACATAAACATACACACATGCACAAATACATCTGCATGCACCTGAGCTACATTATAACCTTCCTCCTCTTTCCACTGTATCCTTAAGATCAGTATCATCAAAATGTCCATTCTACCAAAAGCAATTCACACATTTAATGTGATCCCAATCACAACATCAATGACATGCTTATCAAATCTTGAATAAGATGCTAAAATTCATATAGAAACACAGGAGACTCTGAAGAGATAAAGAAATCTTATACAACAAAAACAAAGCCAGAGGCATCACAATACCAGATTTTAAGACATACTACAAGACAGCTATAATTAAAACAGTCTGGTACTGGCAAAAAAATAATATGCAGGCCAATGGAACAGAATAGAAACTTCAGAAATCAATCCACGCATCTACAACCAACTTATCATTGACAAAGGAGCAATAATCAATCCCTGGAGCAAGTACAGTCTCTTCAACAAATATTGCTGAGAAAACTGGATCTCCACATGCAAAAATATGAAACAAGACAACTATGTTACACCTTATACAAAAATCCACTGAAAATGGATCAAGGACCTAAATGTACAACCCAATACCATCAAATTAGTAGAGAACATTGGAGAAAATCTGCAAGATATTGGTATAGGCAAAGACTTCTTGGAAAAGACCAAGGAGCACAAGCAATCAAAACCAAACTTGACAAATAGGATTACTTCAAGCTGAGAAGCTTCTGCACTGCAAAAGAAACACTTAGCAAACTGAAGAGGCAACAGACAGAATGGGAGAAAATATTTGCAAACTATGCAACTGATATGGGGTTAATATCCACAATCTATAAAGAGCTTGAGAAATTCAACAACAATCCAGTTAAGAAATGGGAAAAGGACTTGAACAGGTGTTTTTCAAGAGAGGAAATTCAAATAGCCAACAGATACTTGAGAAAATACTCAATATCACTAACCATCAGGAAATGCAAATTAAAACCACAATGAAGTTTTGCCTCACCCCGTTAGGATGTTTCTTATTATAGAAATCAACAAATGCTGGTGAGGACATGGAGAAGTGTAAACTGTTGCAGCCACTGTGGAAGACACTTATGGAGATAACTCAGAATTCTAAATATAGATCTACCATACATGATCCATCCATCCTACTCCTGAGAATTTACCCAAACCAAAGAAATCAGCATATGAAAGAGGTATCCGTATTCTCAAGTTCATAGTAGCTCAATTCACAATAACCAAGAAACAGATTCAACACAGATGTTCATCAACTGTTGACTGGATAAAGAAATTACGGTATATATACATGATGGTGTACTACTCAGCTGTAAAAAAAAAAAAAAAAAAAAACAAAAAAAAAACCTGAAATTCTGTCTTTTGAGACAAAATGAATGTGATTGTAAACCATTATACTTAATGAAATAAGCCGGTCCCAAAAAGACAGTTACTGTATGTTTTCCCTGATCCAAGGTAGCTAAGAGAGTACCCGAAATGCAATATTTTGGAGTGAAATGGACATTTTGAGATTCGATGATTGTTTATAGCTCTTGTCTCTTCTGTTGAGGAACAGTGTTTTGTTTTTCTTCATACCATTTGTTGAACTCTTTCATTTAGTGTAGGATTAATTTTATTATCATAAGTAAACTGAAAGTAGGTCTTTGTATAAATTAAGAGTGGGAATGGGAGAGGAAGGAGGAAGAAGGGTTGGAGAGTGGATGGGAGGGAGGGTAAGCTGGCAAGTATTACTATGTTCCTATATATGTATATATGAAATAAATGAAACATATATAACTTAAATAAAAATTTAAAAACTATTTTTAAAGTTTAATGTGAAGTGATTCTATGACATAAATAAGTACCTTAAAATATTTGAAGGACTATTAAGCAGATACAAATTGTAAATGATCAGACATTTACTGATACCTTGATATCTGCATTTATTATATCACATATTCTGCAGATTCTTGCCCTGTAAAATAAAGCAGAATTGCGAATCCTCCCTCAAAGTCCCCCTATTAGTTTAGGATTCCCCAACAGGTATCTCATTATTCAACAAAAGTTGTTGTCTACTGCCCTGTGGCAGCAGCACTGTCATCTCTCCCAGCTCTGGCCCTCTTCAGAGAGCTGTCTTTCCTCTATCTCTCACCCTCCACAACCGCCTGAGAGCTGCTCTGCTCTGCTCTACTCTGCCACAGTTACCACTGCTGTCATGACAGCTGAATCCATCGAACACAGCCTCTTGATGCTCCCAGACATCCTGACAGCAGCATGTAAACGCAAGATGGCAAACTAGCTAGAGAGTAGCATGCATATATTTTATCCTGGTGCCTACTCCTTGCCAGAAAGAGAAAAGCTGGTCTGAATTTCAACAGTTTGGAGATATGAGAGGTTTCCTCCAAACTGAATCAATTGCCTGTGACACAGCAGGGACCTTACCTAATCCCCAAGTACACAGACTTGCAGGCATCATGCAGGTTTGTATTTATTTTCAATTGCTAGATACATATCTTTAGAAGCAGCTATAGGAATGATCCCTCATGGTTGGTAATTCAAGGGCACACTAGCTTGAATGATCTCACATTCTCCAAATCTGCATTTTTAAAATGTTTATTTTCTTCTACTGGAAAAGAAGAGAAACAGAGAGCAAGAGTGAGAACAAGAGCAAGAAAAAGAGTTCTCATCTGCTGGTTTATTTCCCAAGTGGTCATACCAGCCAAGGCTGGGCTAGGCCAAAGCCAGGAGCCCAGAAGTTGAACTGGGTCTCCCAGGTGGGTGGATGGGACTCAAGCACTTGAGCCATCAACCACTGCCTCCTGGGATTAATTAGCAGGGAGCTGGATGGGAAGCAAAGAGTAGCCAAGACTTGACCAGACACTCAGATATGGAATGAATACATTGCAATCACAGCTTAATCCGCTGCACCACAAAACCTTGGCCAATTCCATACTTTTTTTTTTTTGACAGGTGTTGCTCCCCCTCTTCGTGGAGGAACGACACAAGACCCTGCGCTGTTCTTTTGTCTGCTCGGCCCTCCCTGGGTTTACTGCTGGTTCTTCCCGGGTTGGCTACCGTCCCTTCCACCTCCGTGGAAGGGCGGTTCCCCCTGGCCACTTTCCCCACTTCCGCAGGGGAGCGGCACACCGCCAGCCGGCTCTCTCGGGGGCTGCACAGGTGTTCCCCTTAGATGTTCCTGGTGCATGCCGTCTCTCTCCTCCTTTATAGTCCTCCTCCGCCAATCCTAACTCGGCTGCCCACACGCCGAGTACGCTGCTCTCCTCCAATCAGGAGCAGGTCCCACAGTTTATTGGTTGAACTGGAGGCAGCTGTGTAGAAGCTGTTTCCCTTCTCAGCGCCATATTGTGGGAAAGCAAATGCATAGAATAAGTCTTAATTCCAGTAACTTAGTCTAGTCCGAGTTGCTCCCAGTTGCTCCCCACAGACAGGCAGAATTAGACAGTGAGAGAGAGACAGAGAGAAAGGTCTTCCCTCTGTTGGTTCATCCTCCAAATGGCCACTATGGCTGGCGTGCTGCGCAGATCCAAAGCCAGGAGCCGAGTGCTTCTTCCTGGTCTGCCATGCAGGTGCAGGGCCCAGGCACTTGGGCCATCCTGCACTGCCTTCCCGGACCACAGCAGAGAGCTGGACTGGAAGAGGAGCAGCCGGGACAGAACCGGCGCCCCAACCAGGACTAGAACCTGGAGTTGAAAATAATCATGTATCCTGACAGGTATACCACAATTTTTTTTAAACTTCAGAGATATTTCTTCCTTTCTAACTTATTCATTGTATATATTATTTCTATTTAATTACTGTGGGTAATTTCCCCCTCCATTTAAGAATGCACTTTACATGGATTTTTTGAGCTATCCTAAATTCAATATATAGACATAAATTAGATGTCAATACATAGACATACATTAGCAATGGCTCTAAATATACAAAGCATCATTCAAAGACAGAAAGCTTCAAAACTGAATGGAATATACCCTTGCTGGCTCCCGAGGCATTGTAAAATTTTGGTGTCCTGGGGCCGGTGCTGTGGCGTAGTGGGTAAAGCCATTGCCTGCAATGCTGGCATCCCATAGGGGCACCGGTTTGAATCCCGGCTGCTCCACTTCTGATCCAGCTCTCTGCTGTGGCCTGGGAAAGCAGTGGAAGATGACCCAGGTCCATGGGCCACTGCACCCACATGGGAGACCTGGAGAAAGCTCCTGGCTTACAGATCAGTGCAGCTCCAGCCATTGCAGCCATCTGGGGAGTGAACCAGTGGATCAAAGACCTCTCTCTCTCTCTGCCTCTCCTTCTCTGTGTCATCTTTCAAGTAAATAAGTAAATCTTTAAAGAAATTACGCTGTCTTCCTCAGCACTGATCTCTTACAGTATACATTTTTGTAAAGAGGCTCATTTTCTCTACTATATGATGTGGCTCGTGAGGTCAGGGGAAGATATTCTGCACTGGTGTATTCCTTCCCCATCAAATGCCCGACACACAGCAGGTGCTCACTGTCTCTCGAATGACTGGAGAGTGAAAGACTAAAAAAGTTAGCTAATACTTTATTGAATGTATTATATGTGTCAGGCACTGCATTGGGCAATATCACAAGTGATCTGCTTTAATTATGATGTCCAAAGGTAGGCATTATCAACTCCAGTTGGCAGAAGAGCCAATAGCTGATTAAGTTAAATGACTTAGCAATGGTTACACATCTTGTAAATCACAGCTTTTATTTAAACTCAAACCAGAGCTGTTTAAAACCTGAACTCTTATTCAGTACAAGGGTCAGCAAAATCTTTACTGTTCTCTTGCCACTGTTTTAGAACCCACAGGAAAATGGCATCACAGTCTCGCCCAGATGTTGACATGTTCTCTGCCCATTTTGCACTACTTCAGAAAAGTTGAGTCATTTTAAGAGAAAGTATTTGGTCTGGAAAGCTGAAATATTATATTTTCCTTTCCAGAAAAGTGTGTGATCCCTGCCCTCAGACACACTGAAGGAACAGACATCCGGGGTGAGAGGAGTGGTGGTGGAGAAGGAGAGAGTTTGCACTAGCCAGTAGGAGGCTAGGTCTTCACATTTGCTGGGTCCATGGTTTTCTCCTATGCTCCACTCTCACCTGTCCAGGTTACGGTGAGATTGAAAAACACCCACCCAGAGCCCTAATTTAAATCCAACCAGCCATGAGTTAACAGTTTTGTCCGTACAGCTGCCTTGTCTCATTTTCTTCCTCGTTTGGGCTACGGCTAACTCACTCCCACTGAAGCCTCTGATATTTCCAGTTAAGAACAGCTGAAGAGCTGAAAGTCTTATTAAACAATTAATTAGCCATTCAAACAGCAGACAGGAGGTAACCACATTCTTCAGCTCCTACTATGAAGTGTAAAAGTATTTCAGGACCTAACCAGCCTTTCTCTTTTCTCTTTTTAATTCTCTTCTCTCCCTTTCCTTGTATCTCTACCTAATTCTTCATACGGACTGTATTGAGTGCCAAGTATTTTGGTATTAAATAAAATCCAATTTTTTTTCATATTCAGATACTTAACAAATGTTTCATAGGATATATGTTGCATGAACAAGATATTTTGTGAAGGCAACGCAACAGCCTGAAAATGGATAGCCGTTGTTGGAAGAATCTTCAGCCTTTGGATGATGGGTAGGTTTTCTCATCCACTGCTCCTTTCATCCACTAATAATGAGTTAACAGTAGATTAAAGGCCTTAGGGCTCCTGGGAAAAATAAATGTAGATTGCATTCCCTTTTTCTGGGAGATAGTTATTAAAACATTTCTGAGGTTCTTAGATAAGTCCAAATAAGGGCAGAAGGCAGGAAATTGTAATCTCCATCCAAAAAGGAACGTGTCAAACATTTTCACTCCTGTTTCTACACTGCCTAACACAGTATCTGGCATGTAGATATTTGTGGATAAAAGGAAGGTGGCCAGGAGGCAGGGACAGAGAGGTCTAAGGAGTCAGGAACACAGGGAGAGAAGGAAGAAGACAGCATCAGCAAGGAAACCAGAAGGCAGCTCTTTAGGGCACACACCCTAGCGGAGTCGGGGAGCTGGGCTATTGTGATCCAAGCACTTGACTGGGGGAAGGGAAGGCTAGTGTAGTTGGAGCCAACTAGAGCTGATGATGGACTTCCTCCTGGCACCAAGGGCATGTACAGGGAGAAGTGGCCACTTTTGTATCATTATCCTTGACTCTCAGTGATTTCTGCTGTAACTTGGTTCTTTCTGACAATGATACTGGACGAGGGAATGTACTCTCTACACTTTGAATTCTAGGAAGAGTGGTGCTTGGGACAAAAGTGTTCTGAAGCAATGCATTGACCTTAGTGAGAAAAGAGACCAGTTATCCACGTCTTTAGGTCAGATTGTAAGTCATTATTACTCCAGTGCAGTAAGTGGTCTGCCCAAGGGCAGTGCTATGGTTTGCCCCCAAGGGTCCATGTGTTGGAAGCCTGGCCCCTGGACTGGTGATGTGGAGGTGGCAGGACATTTAAGAGTGGTATGATCTTTAAGAGGTGGTACCTGGCAGCAGAGAATTGAGACAGGGGCTCTGCCTTTGTGAATGGACCCATGCTGTCCCACAAGAGTAGGTATTCACAAAGTGAGGCCACCCATGTGCTTGGCCCCTTCTGCACATGGCTGGTTCCCCTTTTGCTTCTCTGCTATGATGATATATAATAGCCAAGGGTCCCTCACCTGTATGTTGGCAACTGGCTATTTGGGCCTTAGTGACCAGACTCAGCAGCCAAACAAATCTCTTGAATTTAAAAGCTATCCAACCTCCAAGAGTTTGGTTATAGCAACACAAAACAGTTTCAAACAGAAAACTTCTGGAGAACATGGCCTGCAAGGCTACACTGGGGTCACTGCTCTCTGGCACTTGGGAAAATATGCATAGCAAAGGAGACAGGTTCAGGGTTCATCTGAACAACAAAGCAGATTCTCAGGGATCAGCTGGGTAAGGAGAGCCCTGGTAGTGCCTGAATTTTCTACCTGTCTGAGAATTGGGAACACATTACACCTCGCAGTTTGTGTGCTTGATTAGCCTTATTTTTGTTAGTCACAGATTGTTGAAGCCTGAAGTCTGATGCTTTCGTGTCACTCTTGATTACCTCTCTACACTGTGATCACAGCGGAAAAAACTGCAGGAGCTTCTGGCCTAACGTGTAACCATTCCTTTCCATCCAGAGATATGCAAAACAAAAACAGCCTGGAAATCTCTGGCCTGTCTCATTCCTCTCAAGGCGCCTGCTCTCCTACAATTACAGTAGCTCACATCTACCTGTTTTTGCCTATCCACAATTTTTTAGAATATGAAATATAGTCCATATTTAGAACAGAGAATAAGACCAAGTTCTACCCATTATTTGATTATTATAGAATGTATATCTGCATGACTAATGCACACAGCAAGAAATAGAACCCTGCTGGCACTTTGCCACAACCCCTCCCCAACTGAAGTGCCCTCAAATGCCCTGCTATACCACCTGCTGTCAATCACAAATATCTCTTTTCGAAAAATGACCACTCTTTTAATATAACTTTTGTTTTGATTTGCTTTGTTCTACTGTTTCCATCTGACTATGCATCCCTAAACATTTTAGTTTAGTTTTGCCTGTTTTTTTAAACTTAGGCATAAAAGACATTGAAAACTGATTTGCTACTTGAACTTTAAGTAATAGAATATTACAGAACCAGTCTGCCTGCTTCGCTACCTTGGACGTTGCTTCTTAGAATCCTCTTAAATGTGATGGTTATCTGCAATCCACTTTATGTACATTTCTGAATAGCAGTCCATCATATAAATATACTATAATTTATTCTAGTTTTGATGAACATATGATTTATTTCCAGTTTGGTCTGTTCTGTACTTTACTGATAAATTTTTTTTTTTATGTCTTGCCACAAATGGATGTGCATTTCCTTTGACTACAGAACTAGGCATGGAACTGGTGCATCAGCTGGTATGCCTTTGTTCAAACATAGTGAAAAGAAATTCCTGATTTGCAGTGTCTTGGTACTCAATTGATGAAGCCAATTATACTTTTCCCAGCAGTATAAGAAGACCCTTATACCTTCAGATCCTGGCCAAGTCTCAATTTTCTAAAAATTTAGCCATTTTAATAGATAGAGGTTGCCATCTTCCTGTGGCTTTAGAAATATTTTGTCTTGTCTCTTTCGCATCAGCGAAGTACAAGCTCAAATCGCATGGTCGTTTTCCTGTTAGGATCTCTTCCTTTTCCTTGTTACTTTGCAATGTTTCCTTTTTTTAAAACAGGAATTCCAGAACACTTAGAAACACTTCAGTCATTACACGTAAGTTGCAAATACTGCGATCCATCCTGTGACTCTGCTCTGTCTCAATGCCTGGAAGATTATCATATCCAGTAAGAGGAGAACTACACTAAGCAGAGTTTTTACAGCAAGTTGTCTGCCAGACCTATGTTTAAGATACTGTGAATTTTAGAGAAGGAGTAGTCAACTAGCCCCAGGAAGGATGGGAATCTTTAAATTCAGAGAAGGGTCAAGTGAATACTGAAAACATACAGGTATGGCCGGCCGGCGCCGCTGCTCACTAGGCTAATCCTCCACCTGTGGCACGGGCACCCTGGGTTCTAGTCCCGGTCGGGGTGCCGGATTCTGTCCCGGTTGCCCCTCTTCCAGGCCAGGTCTCTGCTGTGGCCAGGGATTGCAGTGGAGGATGGCCCAGGTGCTTGGGCCCTGCACCCCATGGGAGACCAGGAGAAGCACCTGGCTCCTGCCTTTGGATCAGCGCAGTACACCAGCTGCAGCCTGCCAGCCGCAGCGACCATTGGAGGGTGAACCAGAGGCAAAAGGAAGATCTTTCTGTCTCTCTCTGTCTCTCTCTCTCTCTCTCTCACTGTCCACTCTGCCTGTCAAAATAAGTAAATAAATAAAATAAAAAGAAAACAAACAGGCATATTTCCTAGGAAATTAAGGGAGGAGATTTTTAAAGCAGAGACCCTGACTTCTCTCTCTTGCTGTATTTACACAGCTGGGTGACAGGAAGTACTCTTGGCTAGAGAGCCCTTTCAAGGGAGGTCAATGTTGAGTAGAACCTGATGCACCATTAAGAAAGATAAAAGGAACTCTCCAATGTTTAGAGGAAAAACTTTTATTTTTTTTTATTTTTTATTTTTTGACAGGCAGAGTGGACAGTGAGAGAGAGAGACAGAGAGAAAGGTGTTCCTTTGCCGTTGGTTCACCCTCCAATGGCCGCCGCGCTGCGGCCGGCGCACCGCACTGATCCGATGGCAGGAGCCAGGAGCCAGGTGCTTTTCCTGGTCTCCCATGGGGTGCAGGGCCCAAGCACCTGGGCCATCCTCCACTGCACTCCCTGGCCACAGCAGAGAGCTGGCCTGGAAGAGGGGCAACCGGGACAGAATCTGGCGCCCCGACCGGGACTAGAACCCGGTATGCCGGCGCCGCTAGGCGGAGGATTAGCCTAGTGAGCCGCGGCGCCGGCCCTAGAGGAAAAACTTTTAATCAAATATAATTGGTGATGTAGTTATGCTGTGGAGGCAGAGGGGATGGGCAGGATGGCCAAGGGACTGAGCTTTGAGAGTGGCAGACAAAAAAAAAAAAGAGAGAGAGAGAGAGAGATAAACAATTGTTAGGCAGGAGCTTCAGGCCATGAGTACATATCAGCTTTGGAGTTGGGGAAATCTGGATTTACATTTTATATTCCTTTCTCCATTTCTCTCGTCTCCTTCTCTCTCACTGTACACACACACACACACACACACACACATCTATGGTGTGTGGTTGTGATGCAGGATTTTCAGGGAGTGACTGGCAATGCTTCCTCTGAGTCCCCTGGATAACAACATACCTGACAACGGAGGCTCTCACTTTTCTCAGGGGATGGTGCTCCCATGCCCATCACCCCCAGGAAGGATTGCATCCTGCACTGGATCACTAGGTCCCCAGATTCTGAGCCATGGGCTTCCTCAGAGTAGTACAGACACCTGCTGACAACTGTGCCCATCACCCGAATACCCTGCTCACAGCTCCTTCACATGTAAAGCACCTCCTTGATCTGTGAGAACAGAGGCCAGTTAGGACAGCACTCCTCCTTTACTGGGATGTAAACTCACTGTCTCTAGGCAGGGAGAGGTCCAGGCCCCCATCTCTGTGAGCTGGTGTATGCTTCCTGGAATATGTGCCTCTCTTCTGACTACAGCTTGACAGTTTCTGCAGTGCAGCCTGTTCCTTAAGCTCATGATTCTGTGCAAAGTCCTCTCTGGCCTTACTGCACAACAGTGACCTGAGGCAACAAACAACCATTCCTAGTCTCAGTAACCTCATCTGTAAAATAGAAACGATGCCAACTACAATAATGAGTTTTTATGAAGACTAAGCAAGATCATGTATTTAAGATGCTTAGCATTAGGCCTGTTTTACATGGATAATAGAAAACATTTACTTATAGCTAAAAGGATTAAAGCCAAATAGCCTCAATCTCCCAATTGAATGATAATGCCATGGTGCTGACCTTAACACATACATTCTCTATATAATGCAACAGTGCCAATAGGGTTTTTGGGAGGAGGTAACTGTAGAGGGAGTCTGAAGAGGAGATTTCTGTTTCTGTAGATGCATCCAGTTTATGTATACACGCCAAAAACCTGAGAAGTCTGCAGCATTGTGGGTACACTTACGTGCTTGGACTCAAAGAGGATATGTGTCCATCATGTGAATCAAAAAAAATTATGATGAAGGAGGTTTCCCTTTGTTTGGCTTGAGTTGTGAGGTAGGAGGCTCCCTATTCAGATCATAATAAAGCTGGCCAAGAAAAATACAAAAGATGAGCTGTAAATCCATACATAAAAAGAATCTAAACAATGATGAATTCCAAGGCTGAACTTCTTATGCTAGAGCTGAGAGTTGCTTCTGAATATACTGCTGCTGCTACCAAAGCTGGCCAGAGGAGCAAATCTTAGAGTTGAAACAAGAAAGGAATAAAGAGGCTGAGCTTGGTCCCCCATGAAGACACAATGGCATAGACACAATAGGCACATATTCCAGGAAGCATACACCAGCTCACAGAGATGGGGGCCTGGACCTCTCCCTGCCTAGAGACAGTGAGTTTACATCCCAGTAAAGGAGGAGTGCTGCCCTAACTGGTCTCTGTTCTCACAGATCAAGGAGGTGCTTTACATGTGAAGGGAAAAGGAAGGATAAAAAGTGAGCATGAGAACAGAAGAGGACGAGGGAAGCAGACCTGGCTTCTTTGATGTTTGGCCCTCCATCAAGAACAGAACTGGCTGGATAGGAAGAGGAGACATCTAGAATATTCCTTGCAGAGGTTCTAACTCAAGGAATTTTACTCCATACAAATTTAATCCTGTGGGCTACTCAGATCTTTAGCTCCTTTTGAATGCCAATAGAACCAAGAGTAGTCAAAATCTTGTTCTAAATGAACTTGCATTCAGGTCTCAGTGTGTGGAGTTCTTCATCAGTGGCCATTTAGGAGTAGGATAGAAAGGAGAGCGCTCTGGAATTCTGGGTCAGGGAGACACAAGTTGAGTGGAAAGGAAAGTGAAAAGCAGGAATGGAAAACTCAACATTGCCTGATCACCAATGGAGCTGGGCTTTTCTTACAATGCAGACTGTGCTGGAAAAGTAAATGACACTGAACAACACTTGCACTGTGTATCACAAAAGTCATAAAAACACCCCGGAGTACTTGAGTTTTAATTTTTGCACTGTGACCTTTCTAGTTCTGCTGTAATTGGAGCAAACTCTGCAATGGTAGCAGCCAGGCAGACTGACCCTAAAATGAGAGGTAAAACGCAATGGCTGGGAGATGCCTCAGATAGATTTCCAAGGGCTTCTTGTTGGCCTCCACCAAGGACAGTGGCAACTAGGGCCACTCTCCATGTCAGGGTCCACTGCAGGTGGTATGTGCTAAGAGACAAGAGAGGCAGTGTCTGCCCTGGGGACAAAGCACAACTCTACACTTGGACAGTGTGTTCAAAAGACCATGTGGGAAAGGTTGAGCACTTCCAGAAGCACACGATGAGAAAATCCTATGCCACTAAAAGTCAATTTTGGAATATCAAGTTCCAAAATACTAGCACAAATGGTGTCTCTCCCACTGCAGAAAACAGAATTTTACCATGTTCCAACTGAAAAAGCAAACCTGCAAATGTCTTACTTCTCTACTGTGGAAGAATTCCTTTGTAATTTTGAGTTTTGTTAAGGTTACCTTAACTCAGCTATTCCTTCAGGAGTTGATTTCTGTCAAGGAGTAAACACTGAAGAGTTAAAAAAATCAACATCTAAATATAAATCTTGTAAAATAAGTACAAGATTAGAAAGTCATACTTTATGGACAATTCTTCTCACCATCTAATGTCTTATTTATTTAACTACCCTCCTTAAATTATCTTAGCACAAAGAATGGTGTTCCCTTCCCCCTACCCCACCACCCAAACCCTCCACAGGGAACACTTGGCTAGAAAAGCAACTTCACAATCACCTCAAACTCTCCTAACATTAACTTGGGTATGCCAATGTGCCCTAAAAGATCCTGGTAGTCACTTACAGAATTAACAAATGACAAGACAGAAAACCAAACCATCTAATTTCCTCAAAGTGTTACATTTACATTACTCTCTTCTGATTCATTTCCAACAAAATTCCTTTCGGTAGCAATGTTTTTCTCTAATTATGCAAATAATAAATACCCCTTATGGAAAAGAATAAAAACACAAGGAAACAACAATAAACAATAAAGCTGCTAATCACAGATAATCACTACATGGATTAGTGTTCTTCTTTCAGCCTTTTGGTGTATATAAGCACTACCATCATACCAAGTACGCACTTTGCATTTTATATTTGTAAAAGTGTGCTCTCGGGGCTGGCAGGTAGTTCAATGGGTTAGGCTGTGCTTGCAGAACTCTCATCATCCACGAGCACTCGTCTGAGTCCTGGCTGCTCCACTTCAAAACTAGCTCTCTACTAATGCATCTGGGAAAGGAACAGAAGATAGCCCAAGTTCTTGAGCCCCCGCCCCCCATTTGAGACACCCAGATGGAGTTCTACATTCCTGGGTTCTGCTCGGCCCAACCTGAAGTCCAGTAACCACTAAAGGAGCAAACCATTGGACAGAAGATCTCTGCTTCTATCTCTCTCTGTTTTAAGTTACAAAGGCAGGATCACAAAGAATGCTCTCATTTGTTAAATAATTATAAGTATCAATATTAGTGCCTTGCTACATTCCATTTTGCTGATATTCATATGCTTTTTTCTAACATTTAAAAGCTTTTAAAGATCTTTGTGCACAAATACTATTTTGAATTTTATATTACTTCTGAGAATAAAATCATTGGTAGTCATATTTCTGAAACAAAGGGCAAGAAAAGAGTGAATGCCAAATTATTTTCTTTAACATTTTATTTTTTATACTTTATTACTCTTTTGTTTGCCATATTAAGGAACATTCTAATATCTATGCCCTTTTATCAATCCCTCAAATATTTCTTCTGAAAGCATTTTCCAATTCTGTAGGTGAAAAATATGTCTCAAGTTATGTTTCATTGATTACTTCCAAGGCCTGATAGTTTGTCCTAATGCAGCAGTCAAATGTAGTTATTTCTGTGAATTCTTGTAATATACTCTTTGTAGATTATGTTTTAGGATCTTGAGAGGTTGTTAGGAACTTGTATGATGATTGCAAATATTCAAAATGGTAAACATCTCTCTTATATGTGAAACAAATATTTCCCCAGCTACATTTTCCTTAATTTGTTCATATTTACACTTATTTAAATTTATTTTTATTTTCATAAAATTTTTCTCAATTCCTTTAAGTCTAGAGAAATTCCCACCCTTTTGCCATTAGATAGACAATGTCTAAAAAAAGTACTTCCTTTTTAGTTATTATTGTTAGAATTAAATGAAACTGAAACTTGTTAATGAAATTAGCTAACCAAATTTTCCACTGCTGACCAGATATTATAAAAAACATTGAACCTATCATGTTTAATGGTGCATAGATTTTTCCCAAGCTGGATAACTGTGAAATAGAGTGTGACCAATGATTTGAGTGTAACTGTGATTAAACTTTCCAGTGTTGGCAGACACTTTTAATGGAAGCTATTATCCGTATTTATAACAGTTTCATCATTTACTTCAACTGTTACTTAGTTTTTTTTTTCCTTCTTTTTCTCACAATTGATTTGCAAAGTATTCCATTAATTGCCTCCTAGCTGTCATATCTATGGAAAATTGTTAGTATGCCTTAAAGTGATCAAAAGAGCTCTTAAGTGTTGAAATATACTAAGTCTTATTTTAGATGTTTCTCATCTGGGCTCTGCCTAGGCAAAACTAGTTAGATTTAATGATGCTTTCATGCACTTGCTATTAAGTTGTATTAGTCTGGGTCAGTCAGACCCTTGAGATACATTCATCCCAGTAGGCTACTTGTCTGGACTAGATATCTGTGAAATTTTCATCCAGCTCCAAAGTCCAGCCACAGGCATTTAATCTGGCCAACTGTGGACTCTTCCCTTGTTGATGTCTATATGTAGAAGTCTGAGAATAAATGAACAGCATTTGTGTGCTTCTATTTAATATTGAAATCTACATTTCCTGCACCAACAATCTTGCCTCATGATCTCCAGCGAAAAATACAATGACTTTTGGGGTAGCACTGTGGCATAGTGGGTAAATTCACCGCCTAAAGTGCCAGCATCCCACATGGGTGCTGGTTCGAGACTCAGCTATGGCCTGGGAAAGCCGAAGATGGCCTAAGTCCTTGGGCCCCTGCACCCATGTGGAAGACCCAGAAGAAGCCCCTGGCTCCTGGCTTTGAATCAACACAGCTTTGGCCATTGTGGTCAGTTGGAGAGTGAACCAGCAGATGGAAGAACCACCCCCCTCCACCTCTTTCTGTAACTCTTTCACATAAATAAATAAATCTTTTTAAAAAATATCATGACTTTTAAGGCAGAGTATGGGAGAGAGAGAGAGAGAGATACAGAGAGACAGAGAGAGACAGAGATCCTAGCTTTAGCCTGGCCCAGCCTAGCTTTTGCAGCTATTTGTGTAAACCAGTGGATGGAAGATCTCTCTCTCCGTGTACTAGAACTACCTGGGTAGGCGAGTCCAGTGGCAGAGGAACAAGGAGAGAAGGGACTGAGAAGCTAATTTTCAAAAACAGCAATTACTAGGAAGACAGACAAATCCTGGTCCATCAAAATATTAAATCAGTAATACATGAAATCATTTTAAAGGAAATTCTTTTTTATTACAAATAAGAAAAAATGGTAGCCATACATAGGCCTTCTCTAATTTGGGAAATAGCTACTTCTGTGAAGAGCTATATTATGTACTAGAAAGACAGGATTAAAAACAACAACAATAACAACAAAAACAGTTCCTGTTCCCAGGTAGCTCATAGCAGGGTAAGCAGACTGACTAGGAAACAACATCAGACCACGAGAGGGAGGCACTGAATGATAGGAAGCTGATAGAATGGACACTTCACTCAAACTGTAGACATCTGGAAGACTCCCTGGGAGATGAGACCTAGGAACTGAATTTTAAAGGAAGAGAACGTGGGGAAAAATAAATAGCCCATTGCAAGTTCCAAAGCTGTATTTAGGATGCAAGAATTTTAGCAGAACTCCTAATTGGTCAATGACAAGAGATGAAAATGAAGGACCAAATGATTAAAAAAGATCCTACAAGTCTTGCTAAGAATTTTGGATTTTGGATTCTAAACCAATAAGGAGACAATGAAGAACTTTAAGTAGTCAGGAGCATAATCATTTTTTCCTTTTAGAAAGATTTCTCTAGCTCTCAACTATAAGAAAAACAGACTAGGAGAGGATGGTGGATACATTACCATAAAGAGAATAATTAGAGGACAATTCTAGCCATTCAGGAAACAAATGATGAAGTTCCTGGGTAGGGACAGGGTTGTTGAAGAGAGGTATTAAATAGCTAAAGGGGGAAAATATGATAGATGATTATATGGATAGGAAGATGGGGAGAAAGGTAGAGGGGTGTATGCCTGGGCTGCCCACGGTTCTGGTTCTGGCAACACAAAAGACAAGACATTCATGGGAACATGGAGCCACAGTACAGGAGGAGACGGCATGAGGTAGACACAGTAGGCCACAGTGACCTACCAAAGGTGCAAGTGGATATGCAGGGCCAGGACTAGGATGTGGTGAGGTAAAGGATCAACTCAACTGCATACAAAATTTAAAACAAAAACAAATCAGTAAACCAGGTAATTACTACTTCAATTATTTTTTAAAAACTAAAATTAGGAGAAAAATTCATGATTACAATATCCAAATGGTAAAGCAACAAAGAAGTAGTCATAGGGTCATGACAAGCAAAAGGATAATCAGTGATGCTGACTCTGGTCCCTATGTTGTGATGACAGCTGGAAGCTTCCCTCTCTCAAGAAGAGCTGTGAGTGAGAGTGAGGTGGGAGGTTTAAGAGAGGTCTTTCCACTTGCTTATTTTCACTTTTCTTTTATGGTATAAAAAGCTTGAACATGCTTATTTGCTGAAGTTCAAAAGGGTTGGCAATGGAAACAGGATATTAGAGAAGAAGCAATCAGACGATCACTCTCTGCCCTTAGCACAAGAGAAGAGGGCAGAGGGCTGGAGGCAGATGCCGTGAGGCTGATGGAGGTGCGTACTGAATGAAGGACTTTGGAACTAAGAGACTTTCCCCTTGAGAAGGGAAACCACGTGGTCAAGCAATCCCTCTTAAGGATACATACCCACAGGAAATGAAATAAATATCCTGCAGAGATATCCATACTCTCATGTTCCTTACATCATTATATTTAGTGACCAAAATAAAGAAATGACCTAGAAGTCCACTGAAAGATGAATGGGCATAAAAAACTGTAGTGTGTATACACAATAGAACATTAGCCCTATAAATGGTGCTACTATCATTTGTGACAACATGGATAAACCTGCTAAATAAACCAGATGGAGAAAGACAAATACTGCATGTTCCCACTTCCATCTGGAATCATAAAAAATGTTGGCAGAAATAGTGAGGAAAGTTACCAGGAATAAGGAGGGTGCAGGGAGTGGAAAGATATATGTCAAAGGCTACAAAGTTGTTTTTTGTTAGGATAATTGTAGAAACACAATGCACAGCATAAAGATAGCAGGTAATAGTACAGTGAAGTCTCATGAAAATTTGCAGATTTCAGGTTCTCTTATCAAAAAAAGAGAACTACGTAAATGAGGAACCTGTTAATTTGCTGGACTGTAGTATTAACTATATTTTTATGTGTATCAAAATACCATGTTGCACACCTTAAATACAGTATACAAGACAGATAGGAGGAAGGAGGGAAGGAAAGAGAAAGAGGAGAGATGGAGGGGGGGGTGAGAGAGAGGAAAGGAAGGAGGGAAGAGAGAGAGGGAAGCTCAGGCTATCTGAATAATACATTAAGATTTCCCTTTTGTGAGTCATTCTTTTTTCCCTTCTGAAATATGTCTAACATTTACTCACATCTTTCTGCCTCCCTCCCGTCCCCAAATTTAGAGGAACTGGTGTGCAACACTCATCATCCTGTAAAACCCTCTCTTTTGAGCATCAATCAGCAGTTACGAATGTGTAGCTTTAACAAGGGAAGAACAAAGGCGCTTTAAAAACACTGTTTGCTGAAATAATAGCAGGGCTGCTTGAGTGTTCTTCACATCTCTTCAAAAGTGTTTTTACCTAACCTGCAGGTGGAAATTTCACTCAAGGATGCAATGGTGGGATCCCCCAGTTCACTGAAGCCTGCACCTTGGAGCAATTTTTCCATAAAATACTTTTCATTTCAGTAATAGAATAGCTACTACAAGGTGAGAAATAATGCAAGCAACTGCAGTAAATGTTTGTTATCTTGTGGAAGCAAGTTATTCCTTTGTGCACTGCTGCCGTCTGACTGAAGTTCTGAGGTTTATACTAATGGAATAGATTGTAGAACTACCCCTGAGAACTCTCTCTCAAACATGCTAAGTATCCGGGCTGTCAAATTAAAAGAGTCTCTGAAGCTCCCGTCCTCTGGTCATCGTTAATTAGGCAATACTCTGGTGAAACCCTCACAATTAATCTTAAGGGTTGTTTTTCTCCTACAGTAGCTAGAAGGGGAATTTTTAAACAGTCAGTAGCTGCTTGCTCTTTGTTATAATTTTATTTAGAAGGAGGTTCAGAATAGAGCAAAAATTATTGTTTTCCCCCATTTAAGGAAAAACGACACAAATCATAAAATTGCAGAATAATTACAAACAAGGATGTATATCTTTTATAATACAGTGTGCTTTATAAATATTTTAGGGGCACTCACAAAACATTCCAGGTCTATCAGTGCTTCTTTTACCCACTAAACATTAGTATATATCTGTCTTCCTCTGAGATCTACTTGGGGAGAGAGAGACTACCATGTTACTTCATATATCTGGACTTCTAAGTCTATTAAAACTTTATATACCTGATGCTACCCTGACCATAGAACATCTACTGGAAAAGTTATATTTTCGTTAATCTAACAACAGTTACCGAGTGCCATAATTGAATGAGGCAGTGAGACAAGTAGTTAAACAATGTGGGCAGATTCTATGAGCCACATACCTTTCTAACTACAGAGCCTGCTGTGGTACACAGGATATTAGCAAATCAAATATTTACCTTATTAATTATGTACACATTCATAAATTGAAATACATTTATATTTACCTCAAGAAATTCTTCCTAAATTATATTAGCTTCTAAGTTGAAGGCAAATACTCTTATTTCCAGCAATCTAATCTAAAAGTTTCAGGGACATTTTTTTCTAGAATTGTAAATAAACTTTCCTTTGAAAATGAAGGAAGAAACTGATAGATAACTTATGAATATCTGGTTTTATAATAAGGAGGATCGGTGTCCTCAAAGGTTAGCAATCACTAGAAGGAAAGAGACTTTTATCTAATCTTAACCCTGCACCTGACTGCCAGGCAGAGCTAATCATTTAACCTCCCAAGGAATTAATGGGTTCATCTGTTAAATACGATTGCCATCAAAGGACTTGAAAGGAAAAAACTAATGACAGAATGAGGGTAGATTTAAAGATTCAACAAAGCTATCAAAATTCAAGGCAAAGCCATTTTCCATTATTTCCCTCTGTTGTAACTGTATTGCTTTTATGAGGAGTGAATTCAATAAAAATAAGCTTATGAGAATTCTGTAGTGCTAGTTTGTGTCCACTGGACTGATGCCAAATGTAAGCAAATCCCTTGCTTCAGAAAATGTATAATGTAAAGCACTTTGAAAATTCATGATGTTTTCATTACAGGTCCAAGCACTCTGGACTCTGACAGAACCCACCCCCATGATTTTGATGGGACTACTACATAAAAAAGGAGTTCACACATTTCTTTTTATCACCTTCTTCCTATTCTGTTTTCTCTTTCATTTTTCTATTAAATTCTGAATTTGACTTGTATGTTTCTGCACCTTTGCTTCTTGCTACATCTTGAGGTAATTGAAGTTTTTTGTCTTTTTGTGTTTTTTGGTAGATTGCAAGCTGCTATTTTCAGTATCTGATGAATTTCTCCCTTTGGTGTATGTCAAACAATCATCTCCAGGCTCCAGATAAAGAGCTAAGGTGCCTCCAGAAATGCCTGAAGCCCCCTAGGGGCTTGCTTGCCTGAGCTGTCTGCATCTCTCTGATTGCAAGGCGCCTTTTTCAAGACAATAATAAATATTGGCAGAAAGAGAGCACTCGAAAGTATGCTTTTCAGGACATAAGATCTAGGTCTATTGATGGATAAACTGATTTCCCTGCAGGCACTATAACATCTATTTGGAGTAATGAAGGCTCACTTCTTGAGGATACAGGATGTGCACTGGACTGGTATTGGAGTCACAGTGAGGTAGAGAGAACTCAGAACCAAAGCACAGACGGTTTGGACAGTAGATCGGATTATATTAATCATCCATTCGACTTTACACAGAGATGGCATTATGTGAGAGGTTGGTGGAGAATGCACAACTGGAATTTCACAATTTCTATACAACTGATGAACAGAAAAAGCTGTTTGACATGCCAATCTATGAAAGAAAACATTTTAGGGCAAAAGTAAATCCAGAAGTCAAGAGTCCCATCTAATGAAATTACAACCAAAGACTGCAACAGAATTGAATATAACTGTCGCCCCTAGGTTCTCCCTAGTTTCCCTCCGGTATTTTCCCGGCTTTCCTCCTCCCGTCCGTATCCGATTCACAGAACCACTTGTTGCTCCCCCACTCGCGGAGGAACTACACCGGACCGGACACTGTTTTCTTTCCCCGGTCTTTCCTGGATTTGCTGCCGCTCCCCCACCTCCGCAGAGGAGCGGCACCAAGGAGCTCTCCCACCGACCCTCTCAGGGGGCCCCGCATGTTGTCTGTCTCCCCCTTTTATAGTCCTCTCCCACCAATCCATGCTCTGCTGCCCGCGTGCTGAGCACACCGCTTTCTTCCAATCAGGAATCAGCTAATTGACGAAGCAGCTGTGTCAGATTTGTTTACTCCCTCTCAGAGCCATATGGTGGGAGATCAGAGGCATAGAGTTAGTTTCAGTCCACAGTCTCAGTACTTATTTGTCTCCCGGGAGCCCCGCCATGTTGCGGGAGACGGACCCCGCTCCCCACATATAATCTCCTCTACATTCTAGCTATTAATGACAGATTTTTAAGAAAATGTATTGCTGTGAGAAGGCCAAATATTTGTCATATTTAATTTTTAAATATTTATTATTTGTATTTATTTGAAAGGCAGAAAAATGGAGAAAGAGGGATGGAGATTTCCATCTGGTGGTTCAGTCCCCTAAAGTCTGCAACAGACAGGGCTGAACCAGGCCAAAGCCAGGAGGCTGTGACTCCCTCTGGTCTTCTAACATAGGCAGCAAGGACACAAGCACGTGGGCCATCATCTGCTGTTTCCCTGCATGCACTAGTAGGAAGCTGGGTCAGAAGCAGACTAGCTGGGACTCGAACAAGCACTGCAATGCAGGATATGGGTATTCCCAGGGGAGGTTTAACCTGCTCCACTACAATGACCAGCCCCTGTTATATCTCATTTTAAAATATTTCCTAATACTTTCTGAACATTTGCTTATTTTATTCTCACATTCTCCAACTCCAAAAATTTATATATACATATGTATCTAAAATATTTTAGAATTTAAAAAGCTGAAAGAAAGGAATTACATAATTTGTTGAGGGTGCCGAAGGGGATTTTTGAACTCCAATTCCAATTTAACCCTCCCCAAAGCTATTTTGATATCGACCTGTTGCATCATTTAATAGAATAAAAATGTCAATTTCATTTATTTTTAACATGTGCTCAGTCAAAAAAGCAGTTACCTTACCATTGAAATATATAAAAATCAGTCTGACAAAATTTCATTGTCATCCAGTCATATAAAACAATGGAGGACATAATATTGCTTCTTCCCAAGAGGCCTGAAGGGTTTATGCTCCTAAATCAAAACTGTGTCCTAAGAAAGGTAAATTTGATTCTCTGCTATATTTCCAACATTATCTCATTAGTTAATACTTCCCTCTATACCTCTCATCCCCCTCTGTTCCTTCCTTCTTTTAACATATATATATATATATATATATATATATATATATATATATATATATAGTGTGTGTGTATACATACATATATACAAACACACACACACACACACATCCAATAATTACCAAGTACTCACAGTACATTGGGTAATGTGCTAGGCGCTCCATCACAAGCACTGCAAAATACAATCCCACTAACAGGAAACAATAAAATATTTCAGCCAGTTTTCAAATCCAGATAGCTATAGCTGATTCCAGCTCTTGGCCTAGAATATTGCAATCTCATGGAATGCATGAGATATGACCATGGTGGCCTGTCAACTCACACTGCTGGGTCATCCATAGCCCTTCCCATTATTAATACAGATGTTTATATTAAAGGTATTTCTTAATCCTTGTATCAAATACAGATGGGATATCAGAGACTTCTAGCTTCATAGTTCCTAAATATAATCATGCAACAGAATTGTGGTGATTTTCTATAAGCAATGAATTCTGGAGCATTTCCCAAAGAAATCAGTATCTCCCAGATGGAAGCTTATAAAGAAATCCATCTTCCTAGTAAACTCTCCACATGACTACTAAGTGGCTTATTT
This sequence comes from Oryctolagus cuniculus, assembly GCF_964237555.1. Lineage (NCBI taxonomy): Eukaryota > Metazoa > Chordata > Mammalia > Lagomorpha > Leporidae > Oryctolagus > Oryctolagus cuniculus. The sequence goes on from NC_091434.1 coordinate 163,080,648, forward strand.
AAAAACTGTATTGGAATATCTTACATTATAATTCTGCTTTTCATTATTATTACTCAAGTCTAGAATCAACTCCAAATAGTTCAAATAGTAAGGTTATGTGAGAAAAGTTTTAGTGTTAGAAATTCAACAAGAAGTAGAAAATTGCTATCAGAGTGCACATAACCAAAGCCTAACCTTGGAAAATGACAGAAATATGAAGAGTAGGTCAGGATAGCGACATCTGGATCGCTTTGAGGCAGCCTAAGAAGATAACTCTGTTACAGAACAGTGATCATAGCAAGTGGTGTGGCTATATGTCCTGGTTTGTTTTGGACAGTCCTATTTCATGCCTGCTCTCTTAGTAAAATTATTAATTACACTATCCAATTCTATCTTAAATGTGTCCTTTTAAGTCACCTTAACCAGAAGGAAATCTTGTCAGAGACCATTGAATGTCCTTCAGTAGGTATAAAGTAGGGTAATGGTAGGTCTGCTCTATCCATTCATTTATTCATTTCAGCAACATATTTATATGATGTTGATACACAAGCAAGGGAAGCCCCCTTCTTCATTGAGTGGAGAGGCTAGTGATAGAGGATTCAAGATAAATAATATATAAAAAATTAGAAATGATTACAAATGCTATTATAGGAGTACACAGGGTATCATGATAGGAATTCATGAAAGAGACTGCCTAGCACAGCATCATCAGCTCCAAGTTCCTTTGTAGACCTCCTGTCCCCATGATGTTGGAGAGCTGAAATCCACATTTCTCATCAACGTTTGTAGCTGAGGCTCCAGATTTGTATTTTGCCACCCAAACACACTCACGTGAAGCATTACTTTGGAAGTGAGTTGTGAGAAGAGGTGAACTTGGTGTGGGAGGCACCCACTTTGCTAGTGAAGAAGGCTGGCCTCCTGATTGTCATGATCCTGCAGGTAATAATGCTGGATCCCCTTCCTCATCCCCTCCTCATGATTACAGTGATGTAAACCTGAAGCCAACAGTGGGATAATGACATCCTAACTCCCCAAGTTCTAGTGGTTCAGTTCCATGATGGGTGTCTCTAAAGTTGCAACCTGGAGTGATTTCCAAGACCTTCCAAGAAACCAGCAAGCACTAACTTATGTTAAATCTTTCTGCTAAAAATGCAGTAGTTTCGGTTATTTGCACAGAACACTAGGTGAAGAATGAAAAGAATGCATGTGACAAACAAGGGGAAGAGAATTCTAGACAAACGCAGCAAACACAGAGGGTCCTGAGGTGGGGAAAGGTCTTGGCAGTTTTCAGGAAGAGAATAAAGGTCACTGTTGCAGGAAGAGAATGAAGAAGTGGGAATGAGAAGGTTGAGACATATAAGAGTACCAGGTACAGGGCCATATAAGTGAAAGAAACAAGTACATATTTTTTTTTTTTTTCTGAAGGGTAATGAGAAACAAAGAATTTCAATCAGGCACGATCTACTTTTGAGAATCTTAGTCCAGATGCCTTGTAGAAAAGAAAGCAGGAAGATTAGTCATGGGGACTATGTCAGAAAGAGAAGTAAGAGTGAAGGAAAGCAGGAATTCATGGCAATGGTTTATTAGGTTCCTTCAGAAAAATGGAACCAATAGGAGATATACATAAATATATATGGAAATTATGTAATATGAAAAACCTATGCATGGATCTAAAAAAAATTTTACATTAAAAAACATTTTAGTTTCATTTCGATGAGCTCTCTGAAGTACCCATGTATGTGTCTATCAAAACATTTATTACATGAAGTTGGTTCACACTACTATGAGCACTCACAAGCCTCAAGAACTGCAAAGGGAGCCAGCAAGCTGGGGACTCGGGGACGGTTTAGTGTGGTCCAAAGGCCAGCAGGCATGAGATCCCGGAAGGCAGAAAAAAGCCAGCGTTCTGGTTTTAAGGCATCTGGCAAGAGGAAGCTTCTTTGACTCAGGGTGGGTCAGCCCTTTTGTTCTACTTAGGTCTTCAACTGAGTGGAAGGCATTAGGGAGGGCAATCTGCTTCATTAAGTCTATTTAAATATAAATCTTATATTAAAATACCTTCAAAGAAACACCAAAAATAACGTCTGACTAAACATCTTATCACCCTGAGGCCCAGTCAAATTGACACATAAATTCACCATCACAGTAGATCAGCATTCTCTCAGGACCCAAGATCTTTGCCTTCATTAAAATTTCATACTAAAGAAGAAAGTGAACATGAACAGTAACACAGAGTGTAAGCTGCTTTATATCTGATTTTAAGAAGCTGTAATAGGGCGCCAGTACTGTGGCAATGGAGTAAGCCACTGCCTGCGAGGCTAGCATCCCACATGGGCACTAGTTCAAGTCCTGGCTGCTCCACTTCCAACAGAGCTACTAGCTGATGTGTCTGGGAAAACAGCTGAAAATGGTCCAAGTGCATGGGCTCCTGTACTCACATAGGAGACCTAGAGGAAGCTCCTGGCTCTGACTTCAGTGTGGCCCAGCTCTGGCTGTTGTGGCCAATTGGGAAGTCAATTGGCACATGGACGATATCTCTATCTCCCTGTCTCTGTATCTCTTTCAAATAAAATAAATATTTTTTAAAGGAAGCTGTGTGCACATTTTCCACATCTGATTACCAATGGCCTCCAAAATTCAATGGTCTTATTACATACCCAATATGTGCTAATGTATTGCAAAAGTGGACAAAAGGTCCTGGTCCTTTTACTGAGGTCCTGGTACTTTCTGCCTCATGCCTACCTGAAAACTTTGTCACTACTAACTCCTAATGTGAATTCACTATATATACAATTACTAGCTAAATCTTCTCCCAAACACTGCTATCATCAAAACACTCTTCTGCTCAAGAACCTACAATGAATCACTAGAAAAGCCAAGGTAGACTTACTTTTTACCTCGACAAAGAGCCAATAGCTATGACTGTACAGCAGCTGTTTTTATTAAAAAAATTAAAGTCCTTAAATTGACTTTTCAGAATTTCAAAAAGGAGGCAATATGGTAAATAAACTGGACACAAGATGAATACTAGGATGGAACATAGCAAATCTACGAAAGCAAATTACTTTTCTTTCTTCATCGCACAGTTATTGAGTTCCTCCTGTCCATACCAGTCAAAGGGCTTCAGAACATTAAAGATCAGGCTCCCCAGGGAGTTGAACAGAGGGTCCAGAAGTAAACCCTGCCATGTACAATCAACTAATCTTGGACAATGGCACCAAGAATACACAATGGGTAAAGGAAATTATCTTCAATAAATGTTGCTGAAAAATCTGAATATCCACATGGAAGACAATGATATTTGACCCTTAATTTAAACCAGACACAAAACAGATTCAAGATCTAGGGTCATGTATTTGCCTAATGTTACAATACCCACATCCCACATGTGAGTGCCTATGTTCAATTCCCAGTTCTAGCTCATGACTCCTACTCCCTGCCAATAAAAACCCTAAGAGGCAGCAGATACTTGAGATCCAAATGATGGCTCAAGTTGATAGGTCCTTGCCACCCATGCAGAGACACCAGGTTGATGTTTTTTGGCCCCAACTTCCATCCAGCCCAGCAGACATTTGGAGACTGAACCAATGTATAAGAGTCTCTGTCTGTCTGTCTGTCTGTCTCTCTGCCTCTCAAAAAGCAAACAAAAAAATCACCTAAATGTAAGACCTGAAACTATAAAAATCCTAGATGAACACATAGGGAAAAGATCCTTGACATTGATCTTGACAATGATCTTTTGAATAGGACATCAAAAGCACAGATAACAAAACAAAAATAATATGCAAGTGAGAGTACATCAATCTAAAAAGTTTTTTCACAGCAAAGAACACAATAATAATAAACAAAATGAAAAACAAATGTCATACATGTAATGTAGTAGAGAAGACTAGTTGCAAATCACTCATCTGGATGAGGAGTAAATATGAAAATACATAATGAACCAATACAACTCAACAATAAAAAAAAACCAATCCAACTAATAAATGGACAGAGGATCTTAGTAGAAATTTTCTCAACAAAAACATACAAATGGTCAACAGGTATTTGAAAAGCTTCTAAACATCACTAGTCCTTGCAGAGTTTGTAATTCAAAATTACAATGGGATATCACCTTACTCTGGGTAGAATGGCTATGATGAAAAAGATAAGAGATAACAAGCATTGGTGAGCATGTGCAGAAAACACAACGCTTGCACATCATGGGTGGGAATGTAAATTAGTAGGCACTGTGGAAAACAATATGGATATCACTCACAAATTAAGATAGAATGGCCATATGTTACATCAATCCTACAGTTGTGTATAAAGACAAAGGAAATGAAATCAGTATCACCCAGACATACCTACACCCTCATGTTCATTCCTGCACTATTCACAATAGTACAGATATAGAAACAACCTAAGTGCCTATCAATGGATGAATAGACAATGAATTTGTGGTACACATATAAAATAGGATAATATTAAATCACTAAAAAAAAATCCTACCATCTTCAGCAACATGGATGAACCTGGAGAATACTATGCAGGCGAAATAAAGCAGACAAAGAAAGGTACATACTGCATGCATGCTGTCACATATGTCAAAATAAAGTTGAACTCAGAGACACAGAGAGTAGAATGGCATTTTCCAGGGGCTAGAAGGTGAGCAAAATGGGAAGTTGATAGTCAAAAGGTACAAACTTGCAGTTATAAAATCAAGTTCTATGGATCTAGTGTACAGCATGGGTAATGGATGTGTTAGTTTGTGACAATTACTACACAATCATCACATTGTATATCTTGAGTACATTCAATCTTTATATGATCACTGAAGCTTTAATTAAATAAATGTGCAACTACTCTTCTCATAGAGCTCAAAAACTCAGATATTTCAAAACTGACAGTGTCTACTTATAGAGTGCTTACTCTGTGCCAAACATAGTGCTCAGCATTATACATAGTAAAGTCATTTAATTTTCACAATAGCCCTTTGGAGTCAGTTCTCTTAGGATTCCCATTTTACAGATGAAAAAAGTAAGGGGCATTAAAGGTTAATAATGTACTCAAAGTCACTGTGTTGGATACCTAGGTTTTGAACACAGTCTGACTGCAGAGTCTGGGCTTTTAAAGAAATTCTACTGTGCGATGTGCAGAAGAAAGATGTGCCCAGAAGCCTGTGGGAGGCAAACTGAAGAGCACTGGAGGAAGCAACATCATGGACAACATAACTCTGTTCATGTTTATGGATTTGTCTGCATCCTTACCCCACCAACACAGATATTCAAACACAGCTAGGCCAGGCTCCTAATCATACTCCTATACTTAACAATATGTTCTACAAGCCTGAAAAATATTAGCTCCTCCCTTTTCAAATACCCTTTCAATCTCTTTCAATGGTGTTCCTTTTCTGTATCCTTTCTGGATAATTCCAGCCAACATTATTTTCTCATTTCTGACCATGCTTACAAGATATTAACTGATGACATATTTTCACAGTTGCTTATAATTCAATTATGTTCTTTAATTTTTTTTCACATGCATAAATCCTTTCACCTGAAAAAGATTTTACAACACCATGTCATAAATATATTTGCATCTTCTAGAATAGTTAGACATGTAGTAGGTGTTTAATGATAATGTATTCAAACAAGTGGATTAAAAAGGATTTAAATTTAGGCATGCAAATTGAATAAACACATTAAGTTTTCTTTTCCAGAAGGCTAATCTGACTTCTTATAGCAGTTTTTTCCCCTTCCTTACATATAGTCAGGTTCTTAGACTCTCAACTTTGTGGTCTAATTGGGCTAATTTAAAAATCATGTTGGCAGCAACAATTTCTGTAACTATCTAGAGGTAGGAAGCAGTTAGCCAGAGAAGTGTATTTGACAACTAAGTTATTTCTCTACAAAAATGCACTGAAATTTGGAAAGAGGTCGATTAAAATTGTAGTATCTACTATTTTTCTATAATGCCCCTAGCTCCCCTCGGGCATCTCCTCATAAATTCTCCCAGGGTCTCAAAAGTACATTTTGCTGGAAAGCAGGACCTCATGCTGCATCATGCCTAGTATTCTAATAGCCCTTTCCTAAATGCCCCTATGGAATACGGCAGCTACCTCCACTCTCATGCTGCCCACCCTCCCCTGTCCATTATAACCTCTATTGCGTTGTCTTTTCCAACTGTGCCTGTGCCTAGAAACTTCAAAAGCTAAGGACTTTCATTTTCCCTAAGGATTGTTTTTAAAGATTCATTTTGTATATGATTGGCAGATTGCACAGAGGGAAGGGGTGGGGGAAGAGAGAGAGAGAGAGAGAGAGAGTGTGTTCAAGAGAGAGCACTCTTCCATCCACTGATTCACTCGCCAAATGGCTGCAACAGCCAGGACTGGGCCAGGCCAAAGTCAGGAGCTAGGACCTTCATTCTGGTCTCCAACATGAATGCAGGGGCCCAAGGACCTGGATCATCATTCCCTAATTTTCCCAGGCAATTAGCACGAAGCCAGATCAGAAATGAAGCAGCTGGGATTCAAATGAGATGCCTGCAGGCAGCAGCTTAACCAGCTGCACCACAGCATCGGCCCCATCTAAGAAAAAATTTTAAGGCCTTACTGTACTCTAATGCACAGGGGGATTTTTGAGAATTTTTGTAGGCAGATAATAAATTATCAATGACTAACTAGGGAGGAAGAGGAAATGATGGTGATTAGAGATCGAGAGAGAGAAAGGGTATTACTGAGACCAGTGTGGAGGGATGACTCGCTCAAAGAATCTGGCGAGCTCTTCTTCCAACAATGAAGAGGGATCGTAGGTATGTAAAGGGGAGAACAGGAAAGGAATAATTACTTCTTAAATTTTTTTTCATTCTTTTTAAGGTGGAGAAAAGGGACCAAATAAAAGATGACCATAGGAGCCCCAAAATTTTCCTTAAAGAAGTAGGGAGTAAGATTATGTGCTTGAGAGGTACAACAGATTATAAAAGACACTTGGTCTACCTGCATGAGACATGTATCTGAGCATCTCTGAGAAGTTAATAGTTGTGGTGAAAGCAGCTGGCACACATCCTTAATGGTGTAGTTTCTAGAAGTCTGTGGCGGGCGAGGGAGAGGAGAAAAGCCTAAGCGGAACTGTTCCTAGAGGCAAATGACCCATGAATACTGTATTTATTTATTTATTTATTTATTTATTTATTTATTTGACAGGCAGAGTGGACAGTGAGAGAGAGAGAGAGAGACAGAGAGAAAGGTCTTCCTTTTTCCATTGGTTAACACTCCAAGTGGCCGCTACGGCCGGCGCGCTACGCAGAGCAGATACGAAGCCAGGAGCCAGGTGCCTCTCCTGGTCTCCCATGCGGGTGCAGGGCCCAAGCACTCGGGCCATTCTCCACTGCCTTCCCAGGTCACAGCAGAGAGCTGGACTGGAAGAGGAGCAACCTGGGCAGAATCCAGCGACCCGACCAGGACTAGAACCCAGAGTGCCGGTGCCGCAGGCAGAGGATTAGCCTAGTGAGCCGTGGCACCAGCAGCCATGAATACTGTTGATGAAAGAATTCGTAAGGCCAACTGGGAGGCTGGAGGGTGAACTAGGAGCCTGAGGGGCTTGCAATACAACCCACACACTGGCCATACAAGGACAAGAGTGATGGGAGTGGTAGCACTCACAGACACAGGCCTCTCTGAAGTTCTTTTGTGTTAGAAGAGCTGTTCAAACTAGGATGGGACATAGAACCCTGGACACGCACTTCCACAAAGACAACGTTAGGAAAACCAATGCAGGTCAATAACCATGGTTTCTATCTAATCTGCAGGAGTTACATCTTCATATGTAACCTGCATTTTCCCTTCAAAGATTGTGTTACGTGGTATTTGAAAATACCTGTTACTTCACATACTATATTATCAATTTATATGCTTTTAAACATAGAATTTACAAAGCAATCACTTATTTAATTAAAACATAACAGAGCTTAGGTTCACAAGTTCTTTTAGTTAATATCTGAATAATTTTATGAAAAAAATTGTTTCAACTATTTGTCTATTTCTACAAATAATTATTTCACAAGAATTAAACATAGTTAGTTGGGCCCCTTAGTTTGAATAGTGATACCTTTCCCAACCTCACTGTTTTTTCTCTATTTAATTCTCCTGACAGGTGGCTAAGCCTGGTCCATACTTGGAGGTTTAAAAAGTACAGTTTTCTGAGACCAACTGTGCTTATACGCCACTATTTCAGGCTCAAGTTCTACAGCATGTGAAAATATTTAATTTATACTAGTTTGGTTTTTGATTCATAAATCATAAATTCCACAGCCTGGGGAAAGTGAGAGTTATAAGAATTTGCAGGGGCTGGCACTGTGGCGTAGCAGGTAAAGCTACTGCCTGCAGTGCCGGCACCCCATATGGTCAACGGTTCAAGGCCCAGCTGCTCCTCTTCCGATCCAGCTCTCTACTGTGGCCTGGGAAAGCAGTGGAAGATGGACCAAGTCCTTGGGCCCCTGCACCCACGTGGGAGACCCAGAAGAAAATCCTGGCTCCTGGCTTCAGATAGGCACAGCTCCAGCTATTGTGGCCAGTTGAGGAATAAACCAGTGGATGGAAGACCTCTCTCTCTGCTTCTCCTCTCTCTGTGTAACTCTGACTTTCAAATAAATAAATCTTAAAAAAAAAAAATTGCAGTAACAGTTTCTGCCTCTATGCTGGTGAGTTTTCTGCTGACTGGAGATGGAGGCCAGGGTGTACCAGGGTAGAGGCTGCACTGTCTGCTTTTCAAGAGCACCATGGCCAACTAAGGCACAACAGGAGAGGCACTGAGACTTGAACTGCAGACCCTCCATAAAGCTTTGGCACTCTAGAATTATTTGACTCTGGGATCAGCTCCACAGTTCATTCTTTCTGCCTCTCACCTGTCTAGATCGCCTGAGGGCCACAGAATTCCAGGAACTAGAGCAATATATACTTTTCAACAGCGAGTTTCACCTCAGGCCTCACCAAAACTATTTTTAGTTACATTTTTAAAAATTCTTTTTAAGGTTTATTTTATTTGTAGGCACTGTGGCACAGAGGGTTAAAATCCCAGTCTGCAGTGCCAGCATCCCATATGGGCGCCAGTATGAGTCCTGGCTGTTCTACTTCCAGTCCAGCTCTCTGCTATGGCAGGGAAAGATGGCTCAAGTGCTTGGGATCCTGCACTCACATAGGAGACTCTGAAGAAACTCCTGGCTCCAGATCGGCCCAGCTCCAGCTGTTGTAGCCATTTGGGGAGTGAACCAGTGGATGGAAGACCTCTCTGTCTCTCTGTAACTTCGCCTTTTTGAAAGGCAGAGTTACAGAGAGAGGGGCAGAGACAGAGAGAGAGAAAGTGAAACACACACACACACACACACACACACACACAGAGAGAGAGAGAATCTCCTATCCTCTGGTCCACTCCCCAAATGGCTGCAACAGCTGGGGCTGGTCCAGACTGAAGCCAGGAGCCAGGAACTTTTTCTGGGTCTCCCATGTGGGTGCAGGGGCCAAAGCTTTTGGTCCATCTTCCACTGGTTTCCCAGGCACATTAGCAGGGAACTAGATCAGAAGTGGAGAAGCCAGAACTTGAACCACTGCCCATATGGAATGCTGGTGTCACAAGCAGTGGTTTTACCCATTATGCCAAAAGACCGGACCTTTTACATTTATTTTTATTAATTTGGAAGGGAGAGTCAGAGCCAGAGCCAGCAAAAGAGGAAGAGGAAGAGAAAAAGAGAGAAAGAAATAGAGAGAGAAAGAGAGAGAGAAAAAGAAAAAGAGAGAATCTTCATCCACTGGTTCACTCCCCAAATGACCACAATAGCTGGATCTGGGCTGGGCTGAAAGAGGGGCCAGGAATTCCACCCAAGTCTTCCACAGTAGTGGTAGAGACTCAACTACTTGAGTCATCCTCTGATGCCTCCCAGGGTGCACCTAAGCAGGACTTGAACACAAGCACTCTGGTGTGGGATAAAACATCACAAACAACATGTTAAATGCTGAGCTGAATGGCAAACCCAGCCCAAATTATTAACATCTTACAGATGTTCAAAGGCATTTCTCATAAAGGTAGCTCTAAGTACTTTTCATAATCTACTCTACCCCACTAGCAGACGATATAACTCCCTACATCTTTAAAGAAGCTAAATTTATGTTTTTTATTAAAAAAATCAAAATGTTCATCTTTCATATAGTTGCTTTTATCCACTTCAAAAAATTAGTGTATAATCAATATTATATATTGCAAGAGAATGAAAATACTTGAGGCTTTTAAGTAAAATAAATAGGATTTTAATTCCTAGATTAGTGGCTTAAGAGGTAAGAGGTTTTGGGAAAATTACTTAACCCCTATGGACTTCAAATCTTTAATCACAACGTGTTATAATAATAATACATACTTTACAGAGTTAGTACAAAGAATAACTTAAGATTAGGCAATGTATTAAAGCATCTTGCATTATTTTTGGCATACAATCAGTAAATTGTCATAGCATGAATTACTCAATTTTTAAAATATATTTTTATTTAGCTATTTGAAAGGCCGAATGACAAAGAGGGACAGAGAGAGAGATCTTTCATCGACTAATTCACTCCCTAAAGGATTACAATAGACAGGCCAAGGCCAGGACAAAACCAGGAGCCAGGAACTGCATCTGGGTCTCCCATGTGAGTAGCAGAGATCTAGGTACTTGAGCCAACATCTATTGCATCTATATTAGCAAGGTGCTGGATTGGAAGTAGAGTAGCTGGCACTCAAATCAGCACTACAATAGGGGATGCAGGTGCCCCAAATGGTGGCTTAACTTACTGTGCATAACACCTACCAATGCATTATTCATTTTTAACATACTGATTCCTTGTAATAGAAAGATTATGGAAGTAATTTTTTCAACATAATCTGAGATTTTATTCTCTAAACCATATTAAATGGTAAAATTGAAGCTTACTCAATAAAGTAGCGCATTATGAAGACTTTCAAGCTACAGGAATTCTGCAATAAAATGCAAGTAACTCAAGAGGTATGATTCAGGAATTATACTAAAAGAAGCTGTAAATGGGTTGTAAAGGATTTGTTGAGTCTCGGTCTATATTTCAATGGAAATATGCTGTTGTCATCCATGACACTTAACGTGTGTGAGGAGTTTGGTCAATGCAGGGCCTTGGAACCACCAGCGAAGCACCTTGCACAGAGGTGCATTACTAGAAAAATCTTTAATGCTGAAATTACCTGGGATGTGATCCACTACAGTGCTTAGCTGTACAATTTTTCTTTGAAACACACACACACACACACACACACACAATTCACCAAGCCTCCAAGGAGCTAGGAAATTACAAATAGACAGAGACTGGAGGAGTGGGTGGATTTTTTTTTTCTTCAAAGCAGCAGCTGTTAGGATAAAAGGCAATCTTGAGTCTTAAAGAAAAAAAAAATTAAGAAATACAAGGTGTTTACTGATTTCTATAGCAGGATCTATTTGTTGTTCTTTCTTTCTTTCTAATTTGAATGTTATATTTTTCAAAGCAGCAGTCATAACTTTTACCAGTTTCCTCATTTTGTAATCCCTCTGGCAAAAAAAAAAAAAAAAAAAAAAAAAAAAAAAAAAAAACCTGTTGTATCTATCAGTAATAAGCCCTTTCATAATTTTTACTTCTCTCTCTCTCTCTTCCACCCACCCCACCTCCATCTGTTGCCTTTACTTTCTTCCTTATATACATTTAACTCAGGTGATCCTCACAAGTCACATCTTAAATAAATTTGTGATTATAGCAGTTGTCATTCTTATGACCAATTATCTTCCAGGTATGAGCCTCTATACAGGAACATAAAGGGAGAAAAATTTGATTTTTCACCAAAATTGTCACTGTATGATCATTTTAAAAGGACAATACAGAAAGGATTACTAGATGACTTTTAAGGCGCTCCACATAGTTTCTGTAAAATTCCATAATTTCATAATTCTAATTCCAAGGAATACACTGGTAAAATATAAAACTTTAACGTTATAAATAAATTAGGAAAATACATTGTGGATCTCTTATACAAAACTGAATTTGATATAATATTTGTTTGAATAAAGGTATTTCATTATAACTCTTACATTAATTTCATGAATGAAGAAAATAATGGAAAAGACAGCTTTCAATGGATGGGAGTAGAATTTCATTGGATCTCTAAGAAGAGTGTGGGGGAACTCAAAGCTTTCAGATGGCTTCTTAGGAAGCTGTTTTGTGGGTGTTTGTGCTACTGCCTTCCTTCCTTTTTTCCCCTCTAGCAAACAGGGATTAAAGATCGGTGTGATGGGCATCCCACTGCAACCACAACATAAAGTGCTTTCTGCTCAAGAAGCCAGCTGATGAACATTAGGAGCGTGAACCCATACCCCGATACCCCGATCGTATAGATGATGTACCTGTCTCTAAAATGTGTGAACTGAATTTTATCTGCCCTGATTTTTCTTTTTATCCTTTGATCAGTCACTATTTCTTCCCAATGTCAAAAGCCTCAGAGCTTGGCCTGAATGGGTATCAAACTCAAAGTCTCACAATTTTGAGTCTGAGCCTGAACTTACACAATCAAAAATCTTTTCAATTCAGACTCAGACCCTGAACTTTGACTTTCAACAGTGAAGTGAAACCATCACTGAAGCACTGCTTTCTCTTCCAAGCGTTTGGGAAAATGAACATAATGAGGTTATAAAGAAACGAGACCCTTTTCTTTCACAGACTGTACTATTATATATTCATGTGAAGAAACATGTCCTTTTGCCATCCTTTGGGAAAATTAAATCCTTTCTTGGTACATTGACACTGCCCAGAATATTTATTTCTAAATTCCTTTTTGGCACTGACTTCAAAGAAAGTTTCCCAGGCTCACCAGAAAATCAACATTATCAATTTATTTTCACGGGACATTCCATACACTTAATGTTTCTTCTTCCTCCCATTCTCTTTCTTCATCTCCCTGAACTGAGACTCAATCTTTCATGCATCCCCCTCAGCAGATTCACTTTTATTTAACAAATATTCATTGAAATCCAAGCTCTGTATGTGAACAGGGCTTCCCCGTCTCTGCATGCAATTGCAATGTCAAATATTGCTCTACCTCCAGCTACCCCATTTTCCAAGTTCCAAAGGGAAAACACCAGTAACAGATTCTTTCTAAATCTATTCTTCACCTCAATCTGAAGATCTTACTGCGATTTTGTTTTGCTGTTATTGTCCTTATTGCTGCTTTCTTGAGGACTGAGTAAACACCAGACCACTTAACCCTAGAATTTAAAAGGTGAAGAAAAGAAACTATCAACTCCCAACTTGACTCTCACTGGGATTAAACATGACAATAGGTCTGATCTGATTTCATCATCATTAAAAAAAAAATCATCTATTATTTTTCACTTTATGTTTCTGTGTGGGAGCAAACTGTTGAAAGCCTTACTTAATGTATACTAAGCTGATCTTCTGTATATTAAGATAATCGAAAATGAATCTTGATGTGAATGGAAGGGGAGAGGGAGTGGGAAAGGGGAGGGTTGTGGGTGGGAGGGACAGTATGGGGGGGAAGCCATTGTAATCCATAAATCGTACTTTGGAAATTTATATTCATTATATAAAAGTTAAAAAAAAATAAAAAATAAATAAAAAAAAAAAAAAAAAAAAAAAGGTGAAGTTTTACCAATGGACACCCTAAGGGAAACACATCAGGTGGAAGCTGACACATGTACATCTGATAAAACTACAACCCTGACTGGGCACCATGCTCGATCAGAAGGCAGTAGACCTATAGTAAACCATACTTCCTTAAATTCACTCCCGAACTTGCTACTTATCATATTTCCAGTTGGACCACTACTTGAATGCCCCATGAGAGATTCAATCCAACATGTTCAAAACAAAATTCATTTCTCTCTACAGATCAGCTCCTCCTCTTACATTTTAATTAAAACTACTTCCATTGCCTGAAAGAAAATGAGTTATCCTAGACCATGCTTTGTTTCTCCTCCCCTTGAGCCAAGTGTTACCAAGTTCCTCAGAATCTATCTCCCAAATAGTTCTTGAAACAGCCCCAAGTTCAATCTCTAACAGAAGTTCTGCTGTAGCCATAATCATCATTTCATACCTGATTTTTGCTATAGCCTTTTAGAGCTTCATACTTCCAGGAGTCTTTCTAATTAATCCTTCATGGGGCTGTATGGACAATCTCTTCAAAAGACACACAACACATGTCACTCTATAACCTGAAAAGTATGTATTGCTTCCTATAGCCTCCAAAATCATTTTTAAGCTCTTTACTATTGCTTATATTTTGATTCAAGTAATTCTACCTTTTACTAACAAAATCAAGAGCCACCAAAAAAGCATCCATGACAACGCTGTCTGCTGTAATAGTCTTCTACATATTACACAATTTGTGGTTCATCTCCATCATGACAGCATCATTCCATAAATGGTTCTCATGAATGGACATTCTAATCCTTAAAGACAAGGGCTATCACCAAACTTCTGGTAGAATGCTTGTGATGGCAGAATACTGCCCCCATAAAAGTGTACACAGCACAATCCTTTGAACCTATGAATATGCTATATCACAGGCAGAGGGGAATTAAGGTAGGAGGTAGCATTAAGGTTGCTAGTCGGCTTCCCTTCAAATAGGGAGCTTGTTTTCGGTTATCCGGGTGAACCCAGTGTACTCACAGGGTATTAAATGCGGAAGAGGGAGACAGAAGGGTTATCTGATGCTAAAGTGAATCTTTGTATACTGACTTTGAAGAAAAGGAAAAGCACTCCAAGCCAAGGAATGTGGGTGGAAAAACTAAGAAAACATTTCTTTCTTAGAGCCCCCAGAATGTAATGCAGCTCTATCAACAATTTTATTTTAGCTCAATGAGATCATGTTAGATATTTTTACCCCAGACATGGAGACACAATAGTTCATGTTGTTTTAGCTTAATAAATTAGTGCAAATTTAGTAAACGGGCAGAGAAAATTAATATAGTGTGCATTTAACTACTTCAATGATTCAGAAAATTATGTATATTATATACATGTATGTATAAATCACTATACACAATTACTTCACATTACAGCATGAATAATTTCTTTGTTAATTTTGCAAATTCAGGTTACACATAAGACAGAGAGAGAAGATATTTAGGTATCAGATTCAGGGATTGAAATGTTTCTTAATATATTTGTGAATGCTTAAGTTTTGCATTTATTTGAGAAGCTGAGAGTTAGGTTCATTCCTCAAATGCTGCCCCAGCCTTGGTGCATGACAGAGGCATCATTGATCCCTCCTGGAGGCAGAATCAGGAATCGGGATGCAGATGTCTTAACAACCATCTTAACCACTAACATAAGCACATGCCCTTTCAATATTCACTTAAATATTTATTCATTTATTTGAAAGGCAGAGTGAGAGAGAGAGGGAGAGGGAGAGAGAGAGAGATCTTCCATCTGCTGGTTCACTCCCCAAATGGCCACAATGGCTGGGGTTGGACCAGGCCAAAGTCAGGATCCAGGAGCTTCTTCCAGGTCTCCCACATGGGTGCAGATACCCAAGCACTTGCGCCATCTTCCAATGCTTTCCCAGGCCAATAGCAGGAAGCTGGATAGGAACTCAAACCAGCACCCACATTGGATAAACCTGCTATGCCACAATGTCAGCCCCTCTCAATATTTTTTTCATTTGAAAGTAGATTGACATACTGCACAGCAATAGAGAAGACAGATGTGAAGAACAAATAGAGACATGAAAACAGGTCTCATATTATTTTCCCAGTAGCTCATTTCAAGTATGAATGAGCACATCCATTACAAACCAGAAACCCATCCAAGACAAGATTGAGCCAAAGTTGAATTCACCAGTTCTACAAGAAAGAATCACATATACAGACAGTTTCCTGGCATTAAAATCACCTTGGCAAGCCCACTGTAATTCCTTTATAGTTATTTAAATGGGATAGACTAAAGAAAAAATAGACCAAGAAATTCTTTTGTCTTGAAGAACGAGAAAAACTTTCCTTGTGTATGTCATGTCTAAGCCAATGGGCCAGCTTTCCTCCATACAGTCATCAAGAAGCCATCAGGATTCAGCTTCATTCTCTACCTTCTTCAGCCAAATGGTGCTCAGCATGAAGAATTCAAGGGAGCAGCTTCCAAGCTAGGTCTCTGGGAGGGGCGGGGCATACATCCACTCTCTCTGGAGGGAACTGGGGGACATGGCACACATACGTACAAGCAAAGCTGGGAAACACAGACCAGCCACAAAGAAGGAAGATTAGGAGCAGGTATTTGGGTCAGTGGTTAAGATGCCTCTTGGCCACAGCTGCATTCCATGCTGGAGTACCTGGTTCATGCTCTGGCTCCTCCACTTCCAATTCAGCTTCCTGTTAATGACCATGGCTTTAGTGCTTGCATCCCTGCTATCCACATGGGAGACCTGGATGGAGATCCAGGCTCTTTGTATGGCCTGGCCCAGGCCTAGCTTCTGTAGGCCTTTGGGGGAGTGGGGTGGTGAACCAGCAGATGATGGAAGATCTCTGTATGTCTGTCCTATCTTTCTGCTTTTCAAATAAAATGAAAATTTATTAACACTTTCTCTTAAATATGGAAGAATAAATTGGTGGAGAGTTAGTGATTCTGGACATAGCCAATTAGTATGAAAGATGAGGGTGAGGTCTGGAACTGGTGTGGGAGAGATGAGGCTCCAAAGAAGTTAGAATAGCCAGCGCCGCGGCTCAATAGACTAATGCTCCGCCTTGCGGTGCCGGCACACCGGGTTCTAGTCCCGGTCGGGGTGCCGGATTCTGTCCCGGTTGCCCCTCTTCCAGGCCAGCTCTCTGCTGTGGTCAAGGAGTGCAGTGGAGGATGGACCAAGTGCTTGGGTCCTGCACCCCATGGGAGACCAGCAGAAGCACCTGGCTCCTGCCTTTGGATCAGTGCAGTGCGCCGGCCGCAGCACGCCAGTCGTGGCGGCCATTGGAGGGTGAACCAACAGAAAGGAAGACTTTTCTCTCTGTCTCTCTCTCTCTGTCCACTCTGCCTGTCAATAAAAACAAAGAAAGAAAAAAGAAATAACGGGAGGATTTCTGAAATTGGGAAGAACTAATCATCCCTAAGATAATTAGATGTGATGATCTCCAGAATACTTATGGTCTTCCAATATTTTCTAGCAAAAGCCTCCAAGTAATCTCTGTGTGTGAAGAGTCAGGTGTCTTTTTCCTCACGGTTTGTCCCCAGGATGTCAGTGTATGAACTGGAATGACATATGGTTGAGTGAAAGGCCAGGCTCCAATCTCGAAGGACCTCCTTGGAGGGTGTTCATCTGTTAATAAGAGGGCAGGATTCTGTGTTTCTTCAGGAAGGACTGTAAGCACCTTTCTCTCCTTCCCCCTCATCTCAGTGAAACGCATCCACCAGTGTTGGTGACAGTCAAGAATTTGGTGGGGAGCATAGAGGAAGCATCTTCTTCACAATTACACCTCCTCGTGAAGCCCCACACATTTCTGCATTTCACCTGTTTTCCATCAGTTAGTGCTTTCCTTCCACTGCCAACTGTTGACTTCAAGAGTAACATTACTCTAGATCTCAACCTGCACCAAAAGAGCAGGCACGGCAACAGGGGTAGGAAATGAAGGGCCACAACCCGATCCGAGTTAGGAATGAGTAAGCCGAGCACTGGAGGATGCTACGGATACCAGAATCCAGAACAATGTGCAATAGGAAAAGCTGGTCAGGGATTTGCAATCATTAATGCTCAGAGGCAAACAAAAGACCTTCCCTTTCAGCAAGGGGACAACAACAGTTCAAGCACATCAAGGGAACCCATGCTCCTGTTCACAGTCACACTTCAGGAAGCTCTGAATTCACAAAGCAAAGTGCCCTTATGCTGAGCACAAAGGTTCACACAAGCACTGTCAGCCAGTCTGAGTGAAGAGTAGGAATGTGGAGGTCAGGGAGACTTTACACTTGGGAGAACTTTTACAACTCACTGTCTCTTAATGCCAATCACCTAAGCAAATCATTCTTCCTCTAAAATCAGCCCATTTGACAAAAGCAAAAGCATTAAAGAATTTAGTGTCAGGGCAGAAAAAATAGTGTTCAGAAATCACAAGAAGGAAAAAGCAGAAGCTCTCAATTAGACTAAAGACAGGGTCTATGCAAAAGATACCACCCCTGGCTTCTAGGTGGTCACTTATGCAACAAGGGCATGCATGTTTAAACAGGTGTCCACGTGTGGTGCTTAAGTGAACATGTTTCATTATCTCTGCTTGGAGATAAGTTTATTCACTAGAAACCTTTTTGCCAGGGTTAGAGGAAGGGAGCCCAGGCAGCTACTAGCATGAATTCTTTTTAGTGAGATGTGTAAGACTAGCTAACTGTTCACAACACTGAATCTATTCTTTCTGGGCAGACAGCGACACATCCAGCCCTCCTTGCAGCTGGGTGCAGTCTGACTGAATTCCAAGCAATGAAATATGAACATGAGTGTTACATGCACTTTCAGGCCTGGCTCTGAAAGACTTCCAGCTGGGTTCCCCAGGCTTCCACTTCCCTCATTGCTGAGCCAGGTGCAGAGACCCTGGAGCTAATCTTGAAGCTCTAGGGGATGGCAAAGTCACTCTGGAGGAAGAACCCAAGTGCCTGAATAATTGCATGGAGCCAGCCACGCTCCCTCAGCCTCCTGAATCTGCACTGAGCTGTGGCATTTACAAGCAAGTCTACACTGCTCAAGTTAATTCACTGCAATTCTAGCAGTGTTTATTATAATTGGTTGCCCAGAACAAAGATGGGTGGGTATCTTAAGGATGTTATTTGATGATCCACTTATGTTGCCTCCTTTATGGTGGTGAAAATGTAGAATATTAAAGACACTTTTGCTTAGAGCACATTTTAAAATAAGTACCTGAGAATGAAAAACTAAAAATATGCACATATGTAAAATCAACTTCTATTTGAAGAAAAATGATTTGGGTGATAGTTTTAATATATGTCTCCTGTAATTATCTTCAAAACTGATTTAAGCAGTACTTTAAAAAGCATCAAAAAGTTATTGGTTTAGGGAAGAGAAGGACATGAAATAAATAAGCTATCCAAAGTTATACTTAAATTGCTGTACATCCCTATATGTAGATGGAAATGGATAGTACTTCATTGTCAGCCTTTACAATCTGTGTGTTCTCTCAGATGAGATACATGCTGTGAAAGAGAATTGCAAAGGAAATGACAAGAGCAGATGTTTGCTCGTGCTGACTGGAGACGTTTCTGAAAGCATCAAACCACACAGTCTGCAAGACAGGTAGATTGTGGCCAGCCTTCAGATCTGCATCTTCAGACAAAATTGGCCTCTCCGAGGGCAATCTCATTATACTCAGTAATGAAAGTGATCTGCTGTCTGCACCACCTCTAACTTAGATCTTCAATGATCATGTGCATGAATACTTATGATGCAAGAATGTTTCAGTCCAAGGCATGCCTCTTTATAAGAACACACCCGAGTCAGGCCTCTGACTGTGATTCTCGGGACCACAGGAATAGCAGCAGGGATATACCCCATCTCAGCTAGAGGTCCACACTCCCTATGTTGCTTACTACTAAGGATGGGAGCAGGGAGAACAAGAACCCAATCTAACCCATTCTTACTGTGATGGACTCACTGCATTAGACAGTCTACTGACTTCAAGTAGAGACAGAGAATGACCTGGAAATTAAGAATTAAAGCTAGGCCGGCACCGCGGCTCACTAGGCTAATTCTCCGCCTGTGGCGGCAGCACACCGCATTCTAGTCCCGGTTGGAGCACCATATTCTGTCCCGGTTGCTCCTCTTCCAGTCCAGCTCTCTGCTGTGGCCCAGGAGTGCAGTGGAGTATGGCCCAGGTCCTTGGGCCCTGCACCCGCATGGGAGACCAGGAGAAGCACCTGGCTCCTGGCTTTGGATTGGCACAGCGCACTGGCCATAGCAGCCATTTTGGGGTGAACCAATGGCAAGAGGAAGACCTTTCTTTCTGTCTCTCTCTCTCACAGTCTAACTCTGCCTGTCAAAAAAAAAAAAAAAAGAATTAAAGCTAAAGAAGCAGACTCGATCAGGTTGCACATTTGAATATATCTCTATGTGCCTCATTTTCTTCATCTGTTAAATGGAAAAAATAATATTCCCCCTTATGTTTTTGTAAGAAGTAATATAAATAATGCAAGTTAAGCTCTTTTAAGGATTGGCTGGGTAGCAGGTGGTTAGCCTAATAGTTAAAATGCATATATTTCACATCAAAATGCCTGGGTTTGGTTCATGGTTTTGGGTCCTAACTCCAGCTTCCTACCATTGCAGACTCTGGAAGGAAGAGGTGATGACCCAAGTGGTTGGATTCCTGACACTCAATAGGAGACTCAGATTATATTCCTGGCTCATGGATCCCCCCTGGCCAGTCCTGTCCATGGTGGGCATTTAAGGAGTGAATTAGCAGATGTGAATTTTACCTGCTTTTCAAATAAATTTTTCAAAACTTAAAAAGAGTATCTAACGCATAAACTACTTTTCATCTACTACTAGCAGCAGCAGCAGCAGCAGCAGCATTTGTGAATCGTACACAAGAAGGGGGCAGAGCAGTTCCTTGCTTTAATGGCAATCACAGATCCCTTGTGCTGTGATGTTTTGAGAGCAGACAAGCCCTCAATTCATTGACTTGCCTGCTTCCTGGCCAGGACACTTTGGTCTGCTGGTTAAGACACCAGCTGGGACATTTTCCTCCCATATCAGAGCACCTGGGTTCATTATACAGTTCCACTCCCAATTTTAGCTTCCTGCTATGACATGCCATGGAAGGCAGCAGGCGATGGCTCAATACTTGGGTTCCTGTCATTCATGTGGGAAGATCTGGATTGAGTTTCCTGCTCCCATTTTGGCATGGCCCAGTTCCAACCGTTACAGGCATCTGGGGAGTGAACCAGTGGATGGGAACTTTCTCTCCCTCTTTCTGTCACTCAAATAAATGAAAAAAATTTAAATAATCTATGGACCTTTGGAATAGTTTTATAGGCAAATGGTCCACGTTTCTAAGGGCAGCATCACATCTCTGTTGTACTCATGGTGATTCTTTGCTCTAGCCACTGTTCTGAGCTCTAGGGCTCTTTCTACATGACAGTCTCTTATTCCCTCTCCTAGCCCAGAATCCTGACTTAGAACCCTAGTCCTACTGCTCTTCTTTTCCCAAAACCCCTTTAAAGAACTGATGGCCCTGTCTGCTACTGAAGCCAATTCTGACAAAGAAGAGGAGCTGGAAAGTGTTTACCTCCCAAAAAAATCCCTCAGATTTTTTGAAAGTAGGCATGTGCCACTGCAGAGTTTTACAAAGATAATTTGAAGCTAAAATATAATAATAACAAAAACAGGTAAACATAAGCTCAATAAACAAATTCTACTGAAAATTCTGAAGAAACCAACTTGGTCACCCAAGATCTATGCCAATAAAGTTTAGAAATAAGTAGTTTCTGGCTTAGAAGACTAATGTGTCACTGCTCACAAAAAAAAAAAAAGGTCAAGCACTTAAAAATATAAATGCTTATATTCCTTGTTATTTTCTTGTTTAATAAAATAAATCCCTAAAGGTATATCATAATATTTTATTAACTTTGTTTCAAGAACTATATAATACAAACTTTATTGTGGGTATACAAATACATATGTACTTATATTTAATTATGTAATGATAAAATCAAATAATTAAGTAAAATATTCAAATAAGTATTTAAATATATAATGATGTATATGTTTATATATCAATATATAAGTTCAATAAAACAATGTGTACAATCTCAGATATTTCTGTGGGTCTGTATACGAGGAATGTGAGTACATCAAGAACAAAATTTTTCCATAAAAACTTTGATCATTGATACTCATAAATTAATACTTAAAATATCTGTGAACATAGAATGTTATTGCCTTAGAATAATTTTAATGTAGTAACTGAATTTAAAGCAATTTTAATTTAACCTAGCTGTATTGAATTGAAACAATAAGTTTTTAAAATCTAATGAAATAAAAGATTATCTATGTAGATGTCTGATAGGGATATGTCCAATTTCCCACTAACATAGCTATAAAATGTAAGAAAAAAAGGAAACATCACCTAAAATGAAAATTCATCACTAAAGGAAGTTCTAACAGCGAACCTCATTCTAGGATGTGTAAAGAATCCTAAAATTACTCAAAGTGGCTTTAAAAATATACCAAGTGGAGTGTTCAGAAAAGGGAATGCCTGATCTCCTGAAACGATGCAAAAGAACAAAAAACACAAAACCCACACATACATCCTTCCCCTGCCGTCTGCCTCACACACACTCCAGGCCTCCCCGACAGCCTCAGACATGACAGAATTTTGATAACCTGTAGACTGCAGAGCTGGGCTTTGAAGCCAGCTGTGAGGTGTGTGGTAAGTCGTGGAGACACTGAAGCACAGTTACATATGAGATTACATTATTAGTCCTTGCATTCTGATAACAACTGGTTCACTCACACAGGAAGGACTGGAATTACCTCCAGCATGTGGGAAACTGTACAATCCTCCGGTACACAGAACGGGAAGCAGGGCTGTGTATGGGAACATCATTTTAAGTGCCAGGAAGAAAGTAATTGTGAAGACTCTTTCTCCTTCACAGCTGCTGTGTTTTGAGGCAGTGCAAGTAATCAGCTCTCAGCCACCACCCGCCTGCAGCATACCCCAGCCCTGCCTTCAGTAGTCCTCAGCCCAGATGCAGTGGGGAAGGAAGCACCAAGTGGGTACCAAATTATCATGAATGAAGACCATTCTCACAGTGCTGGGCCACACAGGCTCCTCCTGTCTGTGCCCTCACCTACAGCCTGGATGCTGTCTGTGCATAACCACTGATTTCCCTTTGCTTCCCTAGCTGGTTGGCTCACAGTGGGCACAGGAGGAAAGACTGCATCACAGAGCAGTAACACTGCAGAAAAAGAACACAGCCCATGCTAGAAATCAGGTTTGGAGCTCCATGCGGTTCCCTGTTGTCTTCTCAACCTGGGAAAGGCCAAATAAAGAGCAAAATCCCAGAAAAGCAACACATGCAGGCTGGCTCTGCAAAGGGCTGTTCCTCTACCACAGACACAAGAACAATTAAAAAAAAAACCCACGGTAGCTTTGGAAAACACCCCAAAACACTGAAAAGGGACTTGGTTCTGAAAAGTCAGGAATACCCTTTCACACAGGCAGAGAAACTGGATGAACAACCTAGAAAACAGACAAACTCAACAGATGCCAAGAGGAGCCATGACATTGGGGAAGTAGACATCAAAGGATTAATGCAGGCTTCTGGTCCCTGTGCAATGTGGCACTGGCATTCTTCCCCATACTCAGCCATCCCACCCCCTTAGTGTTCTTCGTGTTCCTTACATGCCAGACACTGTCTGAGCTGGTCTTTTCCTACAATAACACCTAGTCTCATTTCTACTTCATCCAGGTCTCTGTTCACACACTGTCTTCAGAACGGCTATTCCCTAGCCATCCTTCTCATCAGCAGCTTCCTTCACTCTTGAGCCTCTTACCCTGCCAGCAAGTTTTCACAGCCCTTGCATGCAATCAGAATGAGGGACTCATTTTATCACTTCCCACTGTGAGACTGTAAGCAAGTTCCTTGCCCTCTCTTTGCTTCATTTTTCTCATGTCGCACCAATGGTGAGTGCCCCGAGATGGCTACACACCTAAAGTCTTTAGCCAGAAAGTATCCTTTGGCCCAGTCACCTCATGTGCAAGGCAAGGCCAGAAGAGTCAAGGAGAAAAAACTCCAAGCAACAGCTCCACACAGCAGTAAATGAGGACTTCAAGATCTACATCTCAACTTCCTCACCCTTGGATGGAACGGAGGTCAGTTCTGTACCTGAGGTCTACAGCTGAACTGAGCTCCATACCCATAGCCCATGCACCTGGTAACAGTTTTTTTTCTCCTTGTCTTTCCTCTCTTTTTCTACACTCCCAGCAAGCCCTTCCATGGACCCTTCCTACATAAAACAGTTACACTCAAATGCTAGTCTTGGGGTTTGCCTCTGAATGATCCCAACCTGTAACACCTATGTTATACCCTAGTGGGATAGATGAAATGAGTTGATATAGCAAGTGCATAAACACCTGAGACATAGTGAATATACAGCAAACATTAATTTTATTGAGGGGCAAGCACTATGGTGTTATGAATAAAGCTGCAACCTGCAGTGCTGGCATCCTTTATGGGCGCTGGTTCAAGTCCTAGCTGTTCCACTTCCAAACCAGCTCTCTACTATGGCCTGGAAAAGCAGTAGAGGATGGCCCAAGTCTTTGGGCCCCTGCACCCACGTGGGAGACCAGGTAGAAGCTCCTGGCTTCAGATAGGCTCAGCTCTTGCCATTGCGGACATTTGTGGAGTGAACCAGCAGAAGGCAGACCTTTCTGTCTCTCCCCTCTCTCTGTCTGTAACTCTACCTCTCAAATAAAATCTTAAAAAGAAATGTGTCCAGTGGCCAAGTTGGATGGAGCCCAGGACATTCTTTGGTCACATTTTACTAATGAGGCAGTAGATTTCTTCCTGTGCCATAAAAGAGAGAAAACTTCAGTAAGGTTTTATTCCCCACCTCCATGAGGCAGAGGATTCCTGGAGCCTGGCCCTTCAGGGAAGCCATCCTCATCTGTGACTGGCCTGATACATGGGCTCCATCTCCCAGCACTGGGGGGCAGTCAGCAGATAATGTCACTACGCACCACAGTGTAAGCTGAGTTTTCCAGGTTAGAAGCCTCACCTTTGGCAGACATCAGGTGCTGGATTAGCCTTAAATAAAGAAATGGACCAATCTGCATATGACCACTTTGCTTGTCCTTTGATTTTCTTTTCCTCATCCAAGATCTCAGATTGAACTCAAGCACTGAAGCCCTAACAATACACACCTGAACACCCTGGCGAGGATTTCTGGAACTGTAAGATAAGGAACTGAACATCTCTCAAGCTCTGAGGTAAAACCAAAGACCTTAGCCCAAAAGGAAGGAATTGAAGGGTCCCAAGATGTCTCTAGTACATAACTGCTGGAAGACAATGTAACCCACGTACAGATTTCTGTCGAAAAACATTATGTCCCGAAGGCTTACACCTGCTGTGTTTGAATATGTACCCCAAATTCCATGTGTTGGAAACTTGATTCCTGATGCAACAGTGTTGAGAGGTGGGACCTATGAGGCATGAAATGGTCGTGAACACCCTGTCTCAATGAATGGATACATTCACTCATGGATTAATGGGTTATCCTAGGAACTGCTGTATTATACAAGTGAACTCTCTCTGCATGCTTGCTCTATCTCACTATGTGATGCCCTGTGTCGTCCCATATTGCAACAAAAAGGCCCTCACCAAATGCCAGTGCCATCCTCTCAGACTGCCTAGACTCTCCAGAGTAATTAAATATCTATTCTTTATAAATTATCCAGTCTATGGGATTCAGTTACAGCAACAAAAAATTAAGTCAATACCCATCCAAGCTAAGAAAACAAAACTGTAGTTTCAGATATGAGAGTTTAGAAGAGCATCTTCCACTGAGAAAGTTCAACACGGAAAACAACAAATCATATAGATCACATGAAAGCCAAATCAAAAGTCAGGACATATGAATAAGGAAGCAGTAATGTAAGAGTAACGTTTGAGTCTCTTGTGTTCATTTCATATCATGACAAAAGGCTCATGGAACTCGTTGAGACTATTAGCAATAGATACACACATAAACCATGTGTGTGTCCAGGAAATGGAATTGACAATACACTGGTTTAGAAGCAGCAAAAACATGGAATTATAATGAAGGCAATGTAGCATGAGCCAAGGTTTGAAAAAATATAGATGAAGATTTTCATAGATAGAAAAGACAAAACTGCACTTTTGAAATCAGAAAATGTCTAAGCAAGAGATCCAAGTCTAAGAATGTTTAAAGTCACTTTGCATATTACTATATATACCAATTGAACTGGGGATGCAGGAATCACTTTAGGGATATTAGAAAGTAAACTTGTAAATATAGATTTGGGGTAGACAATGGGATTCATGGATATTAATGCAAGAAACTTAGAAATCTTTACTTTTTTGTAAATAATGCAGAATTGTCAAAAACTTTGAGCACAACAAATGAAGGGGCATTAACTTGTATATCTGTGCAAGAAAGGACAGAAAGTTGCAATAAATTTGAAAAAAGAAAAAAATGCAAGAAATAGTATAATGGGAAAAAATCACAAGAATTAGTAATTGTATAAATGTGAAGCTCAAAATAGAGAAAGATACAATCTTGAAATAGCAAAAGCTGAATGACATTGAGGTAGATTAGCAACAGAATACAGAAGTAATGATGTTATCTACTGCATGTATTTAGAAATAGTGAATTTAGTTATTAACTCACTTCTTGATAAATATGCATTACATCCCTTTTCTTGGATATAATTGACAAGCAGTGCAATGTTTTATTAACTACTTTTTTTAAAAGTTATAATTTAATTAGATTACATAGATACATTTAATTTTCAGAACAATTTTTAGGACAAAATGGTATATTTAATGGGTTCTTAAGGAATGGAGCTTTTTGGATAATTTTTTTCAAAATAATTCAAATTTGTTAATTGAAAAGAAACTCATGAAAATTAAAATCTTTTTCCTCCTATTGGCCATGTCTTCCACTGATAACCCAGTGATAAGGGTTAATATTGACTAGAATGAGGTAACATAAAGAAACTACTTTATTAGGTTTGATCCCAGTTGCTCAGGAGGATATGAAAGAACCATTAGATATCCTAAGAACTAAGTTACATCTAGACCCAAATTTCACCTGAATATTTGTTCCAGAACTTGCATCATCTCAGAAGTTTGCACACTTTCTGTGTTCCCTCATTTCTATTTCCACCTGCTGCCTTTTATGTATTATGTTGATCCTTAATTTCTAAACTTTCTACAAGAAAATTAAAGAAATATTGGCTGAATACTTTTTTTTTTTGACAGGCAGAGTGGACAGTGAGAGAGAGAGAGAGACAGAGAGAGAATGGCCACTGCGGCCGGCGCACTGCGCTGATCCGAAGCCAGGAGCCAGGTGCTTCTCCTGGTCTCCCATGCGGGTGCAGGGCCCAAGCACTTGGGCCATCCTCCACTGCACTCCCGGGCCACAGCAGAGAGCTGGACTGGAAGAGGAGCAACCGGGACAGAATCCAGTGCCCCAACTGGGACTCGAACCAAGGGTGCTGGCGCCACTAGACGGAGGATTAGCCTATTGAGCCGCAGCGCCAGCCTGAATATTCTCAATAGTAGTAAAGAGAAGAGATATAAAGCACCTTCCAGAGACAGTCCAATTTAACTCAGGTATTGTGTTGCCAGTATGGACTACTGCTAGGCTTATCTTATCCTCCCCTTATGACCTCTTC
This sequence comes from Oryctolagus cuniculus, assembly GCF_964237555.1. Classification (NCBI taxonomy): domain Eukaryota; kingdom Metazoa; phylum Chordata; class Mammalia; order Lagomorpha; family Leporidae; genus Oryctolagus; species Oryctolagus cuniculus. The sequence continues at coordinate 163,108,038 of NC_091434.1, forward strand.
ATTTAATATATTCTCACAATATACAATATTACCAATGGAAAATCAATGGAGGCAAACACTCAAAATTAGATTATTAGCATATACACCATGAAGACAATAATATTATCAATAAATATATGCATGCATTCATATAAATCATAAGTATTTTCCAAGATCAAATTAGGATATATTTTCCACTTTCTACAATGTTGATAAATATCTTTAAATAGAATAATAGCTAGTTAAAATCAATTGAATATATAGATATTAAGAACAGAGATTTTCATTTTTCTTTTTAAACAGAATTTCTAAGTTGAATGCTATAAAAGATTCTCCTAACTAAGAGATAACATACATCTCCTATTTTGGGGACCTAATGCCATTTGATATGAGAGGAATCTCCATACAGTATAAAACATCTAGAAAATGGCCATCCCTCAAAATGAAAGCACCACTGAACCCCTAACTAGTGAGTTGTACCAGCCACTAATTGTTGTACACAGTCCTTAATCAAACTTGGTATGTACCCAGAACAAATATCATTTGCCATATTAGATGTTTAATATAATTTTAAGCAAACTAATTTAAACTATTTAACTAGAAAACAGCAGACAGATTATTAAGAATGATAAAAGACCACTTGTAAAAGAACATCTGTTGTAAAAACTCAAAGGCCCATTAAGAAATCTAGGAAATTATGTAATTGCATTTTGTATAATCATTCAGAGCAATATCAAATATTTCTACATAGCCTCAAGAAATCCCAAGGCTTCAATAAAAAAAACCTCTTTAATTTTTCAACCTTTGTGAATTTTATTCTGAGAGTTTCAGGAAAATCTTCTATCCTAAGTTAAAGGAAGGCATTATTAGTGATATCATACTTTCAGGCTATAATCACCTAGAGAAGAAAAATAAAAACATTTGTTTGTTACATCAAAATTGTTAACAGCATATAGAGAGCTGTATAAGTAAAACTGAACAAAACTCACTCATCCTAGATTACACATTTGAGTTAGCAATTTTAACTTGTGTGCAGTCCAAATCTAACATGTTATAGTGTATCTAGACAGAACTAGTGAGAAAATAAGAAAATAACTTATTTTGCTTTACCATGGTTAAATTTATTTTAATGAAGAATGCTTTCCAATGAATCATTGCCTTCTAAACCAAAATTTTAGGGGATGGAAAATATGAATTTTTTAAAGAATAGCTTAGAAGCGAGAAATGATCCCATTTATTTTAAAGATGGATTGAAGCTGACTCAATTATGTGTAAATCAACTTACTGACTGTACTTTGGTAAAGCATTTTCACTTTATTACATATAACCTTAATGGAACTGATAATATTTCATGATGTCAGACTAAAAGTTTAGAATGATCAGTGTCTCCTTCATCCCAGTTAAAAAATTACTTGTTAGGAAAAACACAAGAAGGAAAAATAAACCCTGTAACTACAAATCATTTATAGGCATACATATGAAAATTCAACAAAATACTATTAAATTATATTAAATATAGCATTATATTTAAAAAGCCCCATATGTGAGAATTTATTACATTGATAAAGACATGGTTAGACATCAGGAAAAATTTTAATAAAGCAAAGGACAAATAGAGTCAATAGAGTCCAAAAAAGACACTTATAAAAATTCATACTGGATCATATTTTCAGGAAAACTTTGAATTTGAAATAAGTTTAACATGGTCAACAATAACTATCAGAGACTGGTAATAAGCATGATACAAAAAAATTCATTGATGCTAGGATCAAAGAAAGATATCAATTATTAAGCAATAATTCAGGTCATTCTGGATGTCCTAACCAATGCAATAAGACAAGTAAAATAAATAAGAATTAAATATATGGGTGGAAGAGGCAAGGCTATTCTCATTTAGAAGCATTACTGCTAACATGAGAAAATTAATTTGAATGATATGAAGTTCCATTAGAAGCAGTTAGGACAAGGCGTAGCAAGTAGAACCGCCACCTACAGTACCAGCATCCCATATAGGCACCGGCTCAAGTCCCGGCTGCTCCACTTCTAATCAGCTCTCTGCTATGGCCTGGGAAGGCATTGGAGGATGACCCAAGTCCTTGGGCCCCTATAACCACATGGGAGACCCAGAGGAGGCTCCTGGTTCCTGGCTTCACATCAGCACAGCTCTGGCTGTTGCAGCCATTTGAGGAATGAACCAGAGGATGGAAGACCTCTCTCTCTCTACTTCTCTACCTCTCTGTGTAACGCTTTCAAATAAATAAATAATTAAAAAAAAAAAAAACTGCAGTTAGAAAGCAAAAGTGTTACTTGAAATTCTTATTTTAAGAACATTAATAACTTTCCAATGTACATACAATAAATACCTTAAAATAAGGGAAGGATCCCATTACACCAGCCATCAGCAAACATAAAATAATTACAAGTAATCTTAATGAGAATATGTATATATTTTAAATGGTGTTAATTATTGAGAGCTTCATATGAACTTAATAAAAAGTGCAAATATCACCACCCTGTATAGATACAGTATCCTCCTGGGTTAATCTATAAACTTTAGTTTATTTCTAAAGAAAATTCCAATTCATCTGGGGCAATTATACAGAATACACCTACAAGTAAAAAGCCATGGAAAATACTGAAATCTATACTGATGGTAGTGACTTCTCTAGCTAGAAATTAACATAGACTTCCAGTATCTAAAACAGCATTGCATTAGCACAAATGGACATATTGTTATAATAGAAAATTTATAAGGAGATCCAGAAAATGCAATTACATATTGTATTTTTTCTGTATTCTTTTTTTTTTTTTTAATTGACAGGTAGAGTTAGACAGTGAGAGAGAGAGAGAAAGACAGAGACAAAGGTCTTCCTTCCATTGGTTCACCTCCCAAATGGCCGCTACGGCCGGCGCTGCACCAATCTGAAGCCAGGAGCCAGGTGCTTCCTCCTGGTCTCCCATGTGGGTGCAGGAGCCCAAGCACCTGGGTCATCCTCCACTGCCTTCCCAGTCCACAACAGAGAGCTGGACTGGAAGAGGAGCAACCGGGCCTAGAACCCGGAGCCCATATGGGATGCCAGTGCCGCAGGCAGAGGATTAACCAAGTGAGCCACGGCGCTGGCCCCTACATAATATATTAAAATGGCATTTCAAATCCCTGAAAAAAAAAAATGATCACTTTTTAGACACTGGCATGTCTTGGATCTTACAATACAAAGTGAATATAAACTGTAAAATTTAGAAATCATGAAAAACATCCTCATCAATATAAGTAACACAAATCAATTTACTGACCCTTGGTCCCCTGGAAACTGGTGAGAAAGGGAAGGGTTTCAGCTCCAGGGAGGACAAAGTCAGGACTCAAGACAGAGATTGCTGCATATAAGCTGGAGAGGATTATAAAAAAAAAAAAAATGGGAACGGGATGAAGGTAGGCATGATATGGTAGAAGTAGGTCAAGGATTAAAGATGGAACCTCTGCAGGTTGCAGGTTGCAGCCTAGCAGGTAAAGCGGCAGCCTGTGATGCTGGCATCCCATACGGTCACTGGTCAGAGTCCCAGCCACTCCACTTAGGACCCAGCTCCCTGCTAACATGCCTGGAAAGTAGACGAAGATGGCGCAAGTCCCTGGGCCCCTGCTACCTATGCAGGAGATCTGGAAGGAGTTCCTGGATCCTGGCTGTGGTCTGACCCAGTTCTGGCCATTGCAGCGTTTGGGGAATAAACCAGCCGATGTATCTCCCTCTTATTCTCTCTGAAATTCTCCCTTTCAATTAAATAAATATTTTTTTAAAAAAAAAGTGAAATAAGCCAGTCCCAAAAAGACAAATATTATGTTTTCCCTGATCTGTAGTTACTAACAGGGTACAAAAAGAAGTAATGTATATTAGTGAAACTGGCATTTTCAGAATTGAATGTTCACAGTCCCTGTCTCTGTCATGGAAGTGTATTTCCTGCTTTTTGTTGAATTCTTTACTTAGTGGAGGGTTAATCTTGTGATTATAAAATAAACTGAAAGTATGTCATTATAAAAATTAAAAGAAATAATAAGAAAGGAAGCTGGCACCGCGGCTCAATAGGCTAATCCCCCACCTAGCAGCGCCGGCACACCAGGTTCTAGTCCCGGTCGGGGGGCCGGATTCTGTCCTGGTTGCCCCTCTTCCAGGCCAGCTGTCTGCTGTGGCCCGGGAAGGCAGTGGAGGATGGCCCAAGTGCTTGGGCCCTGCACCCCATGGGAGACCAGGAGAAGCACCTGGCTCCTGCCTTCGGATCAGCGCAGCACGCGGGCCACAGCAGCCATTGGAGGGTGAACCAATGGCAAAAGGAAGACCTTTCTCTCTGTCTCTCTCACTGTCCACTCTGCCTGTCAAAAAAATTAAAAAATAAAAAAAGAAAGGAAGGGAGAGGGAGGGAGCATAAGTGAGAAACATCACTACACTCCTGTATCTGTATATATGAAACACAAGAAATTTGTTCACCTTCTATAAATTTAAAAAAATGTTAACAATAATTTTAAAAAAAGATGGAGAAAGACAAAGGCTCTCTACCAAACTTCTGGACTTAACAGAGTTGCCATATCTGCTACAAGTGTCTAGTCACAAGTTGGTCCATGTAAGCTTAAGTTCATCTCTTTTTTTGTAAAAAATTTATTTATTTGAGAGGTAGAGTTACAGACAGAGAGAATGAGAGACAGAAAGGTCCAAAAGGCCACAAAAGCTGGAGCTGGGCATATCCGAAGGCAGCAGCCAGGAGCCTCTTCCAGGTCTCCTACATAGGTGCAGGGGCACAGGCACTTGCTCCATCTTCTACTGCTTTCCCAGGCCATAGAAGAGCTGGACTGGAAGAGGAGCAGCCAGGACATGCACCAACACCCATACGGGATGCTGGCACCTTAGGCAGAGGCTTAGCCTACTATGCCACAGTGCCACCCCCTTAAACTCATCTCTTAAAAGATGTACAACCCTCTGAAACTGCTTCAATGAAATCTAGCTGCATTCTTATAAATCAAACATTTAGCTTAATAACTACTGTACCATATTGTAAGATAATAATTTTGACACACCTATGCCTTTCACAGGAAATTTTCCATGAGACTGTTAACACACATTTCATGGCAGAACATAACAATAGAAAGTATAGAGTAAGATTTGGTGGAAATGCAGTCATAATTTGCTTAAATTGTAACACAAGTAACATCAAGCATAGAAATGAATTTCTAAAATACATCCCAGACAAAGACTAATTTGGTGTAAAGGAGATTTGTAGAAACCTATGAGAAATAAGACAAAGAAATGAATAAGCACTATGTAAAAGTGTAAATACAATTGGTTAATTAGTATACAAAAACTTTCAAATTGACTGGGGAATCAAAGATATGAAAATTAAAATAATAAAATAAATTTTACTTCTAACATCAACAAAGATGCAAAGTAATACTAATATCCAGTTTTGGTGACTTTTTGGGGAAAATTAAAACTTTCCTACTACTACTATGTGGTGACTATAAAGGACTTAATCACACATATATGAACAATCATATCTAAGAAAAATCTTAAAGGCAAAAATTACATAGCTAAGGATTTTTCCTAAGAAAATAACCAAGCAAGCAAACAAATTACTGTCATTCTCTAACAAGCAAACAAATCATTGTCATTCTCTTCATATATAATGGACACCATTATCATCAAGATTCCGATGAATTATTTATTTTCCAGAATGAAAAACTATGTAATATGGTAAAGACCCTGTCCTCACAGTACACCAAAATCAAGAAAATGCAGACTTTTTAAGATGGCACCCAAAATTCAAACCTAATCCAAAAACAATGGGAAATGAAGAATAAAAGAGACAGATGGAGACAATGTGAGCCCCAGTTGTGCACCTGCAGGGAATGTGTTCTCTGGAACGCTGGAAGCAGAAGCAGAAGCAGGGCCACCTGAGCACTAGCCATCCTTCTTTCCCTAACTGAGAATGCACCCCTGCTAAAGCGAAATCCGATTCAAAAACCAGAAGATTCCAATACTTGTGTACAAAACCTCAAAGAGAAGTGCACAGATTGTTCATGTCAAGTTCTTTCAGAAGTCCGTAGTAAGCTCTAAGGTACAAAAGACCCATAGCTCAGCACAAACTGAACATTTTCCCACATCAAGCACAACTCCACTTAGTATAGCCAACACCAACAGAAATTCTGCTTTCTATTCCAGAACCAGGGGCCAGGAAATCCTCTGGCAAAATTCGTTGTGTTAAATCACAAACTTAGCTTATAATACATGTATGTGTGAAGTCTCTGCCTGCTAACTGGAAATGTGCAACCTTACTGCAACTCTACACCTCTTGGAATTATAGTTTATCTTCAATTTAAACCATGTGTAAACATAACCCTCCAAAACAGAGGACACGAATGCTCTAGAATTTGTAAACATAACCTGATGAACTAAGCAAAAGCATTTCCATTTCTCATGCTTGATACATTCAGGCCATTCTGTAATTTGGACAAGGTCATTCATTAATTATGTGTGTCAATGTTATGAGTCTATAATTGCAATCTGGATGTTTTGTGTCCCTCTCATTATATTTAGGGGGAAAGTACTTTAAATATTTCTAACCTTTGCTACTGTTTATCCTCTGAGATTGCATGATGCCAAAATACCTTAATAGAAGTGGAAAAGTGCAGTCAATCACTACTCTAAATAGCTTTTCTGTATACAACAAAATATGCTTATATTTCTAAATACCTAAAGATTTGTCTCACTGGAAAAATTTTCCAGTCAATGTTGTTGGTATTACAGCAATACTGTCAAATTTCTTAGAGATTCAGAATGATGCCTCAATGTGGTACCATTTTAATAAAATCTAGTCTTTCTCATTTCCTCCCAAAGATAACCTCTCACATGGTATTAAATTTAACACTAGATTAAAAATTCACTAACATGTCATTTTTCTATTCCCTTCCTGACCAATGGCCAGATTTACAAAGAGTCATTTCAAATGGCTATAATAAATTTTTCATTTATTCAGCAAACACTTATTAAACACTAGTTAGCTAAGCACTGAACTATGCCCTGATAATATAAAGTCAACCAAGTCATGACTCCTATTCTCCAGAAAATTACAGTCCAGGGTGGCAGCAAACAAAGAAACTAGCAATTCAGTTGCAGTATGGTAAGTGCTACCTACTGATCAAGAGCAGGCAGGAGGAGCATGGAAATCAGATCTACACTAATGAGGATGATCTCATGTCAGAGGTTTCTAGAGTTGACCTTGAACTGCGTTTTGAAAGATGAGGAGAAAAGTGTGACATGTCTTAGACGGACAGAATTACACAGGAAAAGGACCAATGCATGAATTAACACAAAGGTGTGACATAGCATGATCCATTTATAGAATTCCAATTCCAGCATAATGAGGGCAAAGGGAACATAAGGCAGAAAGAGGGAAAACAAGCACCTCTTCTGGAGGGGGGTAATGTGTTAAGTCAAGGAGGTTGGATGCAATGCTGAAAGCCATAGGAAGCCATGCCATGAAGTTAATCAAGAGGAAAATATGATGTACGTGTTTCAAAGCAAGCCCTCTGATAATTGTGTGGAAAACACACTGATAAAAACTACGGACGAGAGAAACGGACGGTTATTGCAATGATTTGCCAAGATATCTAACAGCTTCAATTAAGTATCAGACAATTTGGGAAAGGGAACAGATGTGTAATCCATTTCACTTCTGGTAGAAGCCCATAAATACGGAAAGGGGTCTAACGTGGTTCTAGATTTCTGATTTGGACAAGCAAGTGGATGTTATTTAACTAAGAAACGCAAGAGAACAAGTAAGTTTGGAAACAGTTGATGAATGTAATTTTGACTTTGATGAGATCAACATCCAAGTGGAGTGGACAGTATAAAGCTGGAAGACAGGAGTCTAGTTCAGAGATATAGAAACTGTCTATAAAAAAGAGGTCACAGAATCCATGGGAGTGGTCAAGGTTTGCATAGTGGGGGTGGGAGGAAGATGCAGAAAGACGAATGGAAGAGCCAGCATGGGACCCAGGGAAACTCTAAATTGAAGGAAGAACAGTAGGGGCACCATCAATATTCAGTTGGTGAAGAAGGAGGAAGTCCACAGACATTGGTACGAACTCTAAGAAGCTAAAGTGTTGTGGGCGGCACTGTGGCATAGCAGGTAAAGCCACCACCTGCAGTGCTGGCATCCCATATAGGCACCGGTTCAAGTCCTGGCTGTTCCACTTCTGATCCAGTTCTCTGGTATGGCCTGGGAAAGCTGTAGAAGATGGCCCAAGTCCTTGAGCCTCTGCACCCGCATGGGAGACCAGGAAGAAACTCCTGGCTCCGGATCAGCACAGCTCCGGTCATTGCAGCCATTTGGAGACTGAACCAGCAGATTGAAAACTCTAACTCTGACTTTCAAATAAATAAATAAATCTTTTAAAAATAAGAAGCTAAAGTGCTCAGATGATTCAGAGAAATCAATTGGGAGGAGTGAGACACATCGAGAGCCTTTAGCAAAGGGAAAATCAGATCTGAAAGAGATAAAAATAGGGGAAGAAAGAGAAGGAACCAGATTACAGAAGATTTAGGGGCAAAGACGACAGTGTGGACTAGTGCAGGCCATTTTCCAAATAGTTTATTAAGCAAAGAAGGATGAAGATATGCTCTAAATTAACTATTAGTGTTCAACTAATAATTCCATCATATTCTTCTACAAGGCTTATCTTGGCAATATCCTTTTCAAATAGAAATCAAATATGCAGAAGCGGTTTTTATTAATAGAAGACAAACTTTTCCCCCTGCCTTCTCTGTTGCTGCAAGTTCTAACACAGTGGAAGCAACAGCGGGAACAGCAGCTGGCAATGAGAATGACTCAGCTTGAGTTTCCTTCCAGTTACTCAAAATTGGGTTGGTGCACATTCATGCCACACACACACACAAAACAAAGTATCCAATGAGTGAAAACACATGGGTAAGTTTCACCTCATGGCACCCAGTATCTCTTAAAACAAAGGTGTTCTGTTTAGTTATCTAATATTTAGTACTGGCATATTAGATTAATTCTTCCCCAAAATTTAAATTATTGCTCTCAATTTTCCTAGTGTAATTTTCTCTCACTATTACACTATGAGAATTACCAATCCTCCCATTACCTCTTTGTATAATTATTTTCAATTGTTCTTGATGTTTGCAACACTAATTTAATGCTAGCTATACATCATTAATAATTATAATTTACTTTTGTGTAGCATTGTGACAGACCCCATAGCATGTTTCTCAACTATATGCTTCTTAAATAACTATATGTCATACAATGTTAAAGATGATGAAAACAACCAGTCACACAATTACAATGTTGTTTACCAAGCTCCCAAATACTAAAGATCCTTCACAAGACTTGCTAATGTCAATCACTGGAGATGCCCCAGTGAACAACATCTAATAAGCTGCTATTGCCTCTGATTATCAACATGCAGACTTTTTATTTTTATTCACTAGGACATAACTCCTATCAGGTCAAATTGAATTAGTTTTGCCAAAAAGATCAATGGTCTTTCAAAAAGGCTTGGATAAACTGTGGGCACTTTACACACACTTAAAAAAAAAAACTGTCTCACACTAAGCTTTTGCTGCTAAATCAGGAACTCCGCTAATCACTGACATGACAGGTGGCTCCCAAGTCACAAATCCTGACTCACATTAACACATTCTGCGACCTTGAACAAATCATTTACACCATCAACCTTAGTTTCATGGGTTTGGAAGAAAAATTCTACTATTTCTAACTTGAATTCAGCTATGCTCGATTTGAAAGGTCATGAATGTTTGCTGAAAGATTCCTCTATTCACAGATTTTTTTTCAGGGAAGCCTCCTTTTGATTTGGTTTGGCTTCGTTTTGAGAGGTTGGGAGACAGAGAGACAGATACAGAGATCTCCCATCTGCTGGTTCACTCCCCAGATGGCCATAATGGTTGTGGCTGAGGCCAAAGCCAGCAGCCAAGAGCTTCTCTTGGGTCTCTATGTGGGTGCAGGGACCCAGGGACTTGGCCATCTTCTGCTGCTTTCCCAGGTGCATTAGCAGGGAGCTGAATTAGAAGCAAAGCAACAGGATTTGAACTGGCGTTCATATGGGATGCCAGCACAACAGGCTGCAGAGCGTAACCCACTGTGTCACAACACCAAGCCTCAATAAACTTATCTTTTTTTTTAAAGATTTATTTTATTTATTTGAAAGAGTTACAGAGAGAGGTAGAGACAGAGAGGTCTTCCATCTGCTGGTTCACTCTCTAGATGGCTGCAATGCCCAGAGCTGCGCAGAACCAAAGCCAGGAGCCAGGAGCTTCCTCCAGGTCTCCCACATGGGTGCAGGGGCCAAAGGACTTGGGCCATCCTCTACTGCTTCCGCAGGCCATAGCAGAGAGCTGCATCAGAAGAGAAGCAGCCAGGACCAGAACCAGAGCCCATATGAGATGCCAGAGCTTCAGGCCAGGGCATTAACCCGCTGTACCACAGCGCCAGCCCCTAAACTTATCTTTTAATTCCAGTTTCCTTGAACTTTTAAAAGTCACTTTATACATCAGCCATCATGATAGTAACTTAGAATTCAAAAATTACTGATGGGCAGATATTTACCGCAGAGAAACCCTAATTTACCTGTTTATATAATAAAAGTAAAGACAATATTAATAATCTAAATATTCAAAATACATTCATTCTCAAAGCCAAAACTTATTTTACTATGAAAATGAGAGATGAAAGTGGGGGAACTTAGGAGTTAGTAATAAATAAAATTAATAGGGGCAACTGACTAATCCTTTCTATAGACAACAATTGGAAGTATAACCATGTATTCTCTAATATGATAAAGCCTTATTTCTATAGATTAAGTGAAGAAGTAATAATTATTGAGAACATTATATATTGAACAGGCTAAATATGTTTTCTATCTTCCATAATCCTAACTAGCTCACCTAGGTAGAGTATGGTCTTATAATTGTTGGGAATATTTTATAATACTTTTTAAAATCAGTGAATTTTCAAATGTGGACGTTTTTTCTCATATTTCTAGTCTTTAAACCCACATTCATGTTTGAATCAGTTATTTCCTGCACATACCTTCAGTGTCACCTGCATTGCAGGTTGCACTAAAGCCTGACTTTAAGCTGCTTTGCAGACACTAGAACATTTCCTGAAATAGTTTCAGGAAACACTGTTTCTGGTTTCTGTGTCTGGAGCGTATGGAAGACTGGTCATGTCTTGGAGCCGAACCAGCACAGAATCTGACATTCGACTCTCCAGCATACCTCCATCTTCCATATTCTAGGGTCCATCACTTTCTTCGATTTCTCTAGTTTCTTTTACATAACCATCACTAGCAGTTGCCTTTCTAAGCTCAACAGATAGATGATTACAATAATGAGATGAGAGAGAGACAGACACACAGAGAGAGGATAGACTAACATTTTGAGAGCAAATCTGCAGAGTTAACTTGCCCTCTCACTACAGGATCAATCGTTCTATAGTACATGATTTGCTACACATCATGGAGCTTGAAGTTGCTCTCAAATATAGAAATGTGAATGTTAGACTGATGAATGACAAGGCTCAATTTTCTTGTCTTTATTTACAGAAAAACAGGAAATTGGAGCTTAGTAAATCTAAGTAAAATATCCAGGCAAATATTCAGTGAATATGGGATTCTATCAACTGACGGATGGAAAACTTTGTTTCTTTCACAACAAAGTAAGCCCCAGTCTGGCAGGCATAGTGAATGGTCTGAACCATCAGAACTACTTTAAAGCAACAACGATTTTAAGTGACTCCTAGTCTTGATTTGGAAACTAACTTGTTTTGAGCTTTTAGACAGTGTTATTGAGCTTTCTAGTGTTCAATTTCTTCATCTATAAAGATGAACAACTTGTCAGATTTTAATGAGCTCCAATGTCGTAGGACTCTGTTGCTAAATAGACTCACAGCCATGAACGTCTATGTATGTAGAAGTGTACACGTATATGCTACAAGGTAACTAAGGGGTTTGGGGTCACTCTTGTTGCAGTTTTATTTAATTATGTCAGGCAATCCTCAAGAACTGGATTACAGTATTACTGTGCTTACTAATAAAGCATGCTGTAAACCACAGAAAACCAAACTTTAATTCAGTCCTCATCTAAGTCATCCTCATGACAGTTTAATAAGATCCATACCAGTGCAGTGTTATTAAAATATTTGAAGAATGCACATTGACTGTAAGTAGGATACATGACTGATTTGCCATGGGTCTATTCACATACAGTTCTTTCTTTTATCCTGAACTCTATACAGTATGTCAGACTCATGTGTTTTTTTTTTTCACTCTTCCCTTGATATCTCTTTAAAGTATTTTATCCTCTGTGCCATTATTGCACAGGACAGACTGTGTATAAAACCGCAATATATGTACAATTCGTATATAGATAAATGATGAATTGAGGCACAAAAAGGCTATCAAACTTGCCAAGCTTATATAGCTGGGAATAAAACCAGTGAGATTTCCGAGCCTGGGCTTTTCATCATTGCACTATACTGCTTCAACCAAGAAATTCACAGAAACAAGATTAATGGGCACTCTCTGAGATCTAATGAAACAGAACTCCAAGAATGGGTGTTTGCATATGTGGATGGGTGTGAGTGTGTGTGTGTGCATATGCATGACGTGTATGCATGTGCTCCATAATCCCAAATTAATTTCAATGAAGCTGTCTCCAATGCATGGGAATCACTAATCTAGACAATATGCTAAAATTTAAAATAAGACCTGTTTGCAAACAGAAAACAGGAACATACTACTATCCAATCATTTGGTCTTCTATTGGAAAGATTGTTACAAAATCACTTTACTAAATTCAGAGTTGCACAGAACATGCCTACAAGGGCACAGAATTATCTAAGCATCTATTGCTTTCCTTTCTTCTTACCCTGAGAATGGGCCTCGATTTGTTCTTACAACTCTAATCTTAAACGCAGAACACAAATGACCTCAGGAAAACACAAGATGACAGCATAAGGGAACAAAGGGCTTGAGGGGCACTACAAATAGAGGCAAAAATCCTAGCCTCGCCATTCATGGAAGCATAAACACACAAAATATTTTATCACCCAGGACCTTAGTTTCTTAATTATAAAATGGAAATAACAGTAGCAATACCCACAGGTTGTAGGACTCAGTGCAGCATGACATTTGAGTGGACTGACTCCTATTTTGCCACCTACTTCACTAAGACTAAATTCTCCTCATGTGTAGGGGCAGGAATTTAGCACAACATTTAAGTTGCCACTTCAGATGGCACATCCCATATCATAGTACCTGGTTCAAGTCCCAGCTCCTTCTCTTGTGATCTCTTTCTCTCTCTTTCTCTCTCTCATGCACCATGCTTGTACTTGCTCTCTCTCTCTCTGCCTTTAAATAAAATGAAACTTAAAAAATATTTATAAAAGGAAAGGCAAATGAAAGTTTCTCATGTGTAAAGGGAGGTTCCTGGAGAGGAGGATTAAATGATATAACATACACATTAGCATTATAACTATTAGCACTGCTGCAATGGTTAAACAGTTAAACATTTGGCATGCTCTCAAATGGCCACATTACAGATTTCTAAGCCTTATTTTCTCATTTCTAAAAACTTCATGTCCATGTGGAATTACTGGAAAACCATCCATACTGAATGTGCTCAGAAGCCCACACACGGTCAGACTGGAAAATCAGGGGAGGAAAGCAGGTGGAAAGTGTATCTTAGAGCTGCAAAAAGCCCTAAAGTGTCTTGTTCCTCTTGATATTGCTTTTATTTTATTTTTTGACAGGCAGAGTTAGACAGTGAGAAAGAGAGAGAGAGAGAGAGGAAAGAGAGAGAGAGGAAAAGAGAGAGGGAGAGAGGGAGAGAGGGAGGGGAAGGTCTTCCTTTTTCCATTGGTTCACCTCCCAAGTGGCCGCCATGGCCAGCGTGCTGCACTGATCTGAAGACAGGAGCAAGGTACTTCCTCCTGGTCTCCCATGCGGGTGCAGGGCCCAAGGACCTGGGCCATCCTCCACTGCACTCCCAGGCCACAGCAGTGAGCTAGAATGGAAGAGGAGCAACCGGGACAGAACCAGCACCCCAACTGGGACTATAACCCAGGGTGCCAGCGCCTCAGGTGGAGGATTAGCCTAGTGAGCCGCAGCGCCGGCCGATATTGCTTTTAAAAAGACCACAAGCATTTCAATGACTAGGCTGGTTTCTTTTATTCTAGCTCCCAACTCAACCACTCATGTCATTACTTTCAGGGCCAGCCTTCCCACTCACGTCTCCTACAGTGCCCCCTGACAACTCACCACTCAACAACTATGCCAAGGATTCCAGCTGGACTGGAAGAGGAGCAACCAGGATTAGAACCAGCACTAGGAGAATTAACCTAGTGCACCACAGCGCCGGCCCCAGAATGCATCTTTCTTTCCAATGATCTCCCACAGAAGAATTCCTGTCACTGATTTTTTCCAATATATTTAATATTTCCCTTTTCACTGGGTTGGTTTTCCTCTGGATTTCAAAAGTTCTGAGGGAAGGGAGCCTATCTTACACTATCTCCTCGTTCCTATAGACTATTTTCTGCTATCTTCATTTTGGAGTATTCAGCAAAAATTTGTTGAATTATTTGTACACTAGAATCTGTCATGACCACGAATGATGCCAAAGCAAAACTCATCTCAATAACTTGGTACTATGGTGCCTTTAACCCGGTATGTGGTATATGTTAAACAAAAGCATGCTCTGAAAAATAAGGTCTTTAATATCTGAAAATTAGAACAGTGCATACCTGAGCCTGGGATATACACAGTAAGATTTCTATGAAAGGATGCAACTAATTGGCACTTTAAAAACTCATTTTCTCATATAAAGACATTGCAGTTTCATATACTATGATGCAGATCCAATAAAATCTCTATGATTTTCATTTCTAAATATTTTGAGACAGCTTTGTTTCAGGGCATATACTGTTAAAATGATCCACATTTCATATCATACCCTTTACTGATCCTGTAGATAACATTTTAAGACTAAACTGTTCGACTTCAATCATAACCTTATAGCCAAAAAAGAAAGAAAAAATAGAAAAGAATAAGAATATGAGTGAAAATTGAGAGAAATGCTGTCTTGGCCATACATAACATTTTCTCTATCTTAGTATTACTTAAAGATATTACACTCAATGAGAATACATAAGTTTTCAAAAATATTGTATTCAAGCTCTTTTTTTAACTTTTATTTAATAAATATAAATTTCCAAAGTACAGCTTATGGATTACAATGGCTTTCCCCCCCTATAACTTCCCTCCCACCTGCAACCCTCCCATCTTCTGCTCCCTCTCCCATTCCATTCACATCAAGATTCATTTTCAATTCTCTTAATATATACGAAATTGATTTCCTGTATATAAAGTAAATATTTCAACAGTTTGCACCCACACAGAAACATAAAGCATAAAATACTGTTTGAGTACTAGTTATAGCATTAAATCACAATGTACAGCACATTAAGGACAGAGATCCTACATGAGGAGTAAGTGCACACTGACTCCTGTTGTTGACTTAACAAATTGACACTCTTGTTTATGGCGTCAGTAATCACCCTAGGCTCCGATCATGAGTTGCCAAGGCTATGGAAGCCTCTTGAGTTCACCGACTCTGATCATATTTAGACAAGGTCATAGTCAAAGTGGAAGTTCTCTTCTCCCTTCAGAGAAAGGTACCTCCTTCTCTGATGGCCCGTTCATACCACTGGAATCTCACTTGCAGAGATCTTTCATTTAGGTGGTTTTTTTTGTTTGTTTGTTTGTTTGTTTTGCCAGAGTGTCTTGGCTTTCTGTGCTTATAATACACTCATGGGCTCTTCAGCCAGATCTGAATGCCTTAAGGGCTGATTCTGAGGCCAGAGTGCTGTTTAGGACATCTGCCATTCTATGAGTCTGCTGTGTATCCGCTTCCCATGTTGGATCGTTCTCTCCTTTTTTTTATTCTATCAGTTAGTATTTGCAGACACTAGTCTTGTTTGTGTGATGCCTTTGACTCTTAGACCTATCAGTGTGATCGATTGTGAACTGAAATTGATTATTGAACTAGTGAAATGGCATTGGTACATGCCACCTTGATGGGATTGAATTGGAATCCCCTGGCACGTTTTGGGGCAAGTCCAATTGAGCATGTCCCAAATTGTACATCTCCTCCCTCCTTATTCCCACTCTTATATTTAACAGGGATCACTTTTCAGTTAAATTTCAACACTTAAGAATAATTGTGTGTTAATTACAGAGTTCAACCAATAGTATTAAGTAGAACAAAAAAATACTAAAAGGGATAAAGTATTAAGTTGTTCATTAACAGTCAGGACAAGGGCTGCTCAAGTCACTGTTTCTCATAGTGTCCCTTTTACTTCAACAAGTTTCCTTTTTGGTGCTTGGTTAGTTATCACCAATCAGGGAGAACATAGGATATTTGTCCTTTTGGGACTGGCTTAATTCACTCAGCATGATGTTTTCCAGATTCCTCCATTTTGTTGCAAATGACCGAATTTCATTGATTTTACAGCTGTATAGTATTCTATAGAGTGCATATCCCATAATTTCTTTATCCAGTCTACTTTTGATGGGCATTTACGTTGATTCCAGGTCTTAGCTATTGTGAATTGAGCTGCAATAAACGTTAAGGTGCAGACCGTTGTTTCGTTTGCCAATTTAATTTCCTTTGGGTAAATTCCAAGGAGTGGGATGGCTGGGTTGTATGGGAGGATTATATTCAGGTTTCTGATGAATCTCCAGACTGATTTCCATAGTGGCTTGACCAGTTGCATTCTCACCAACAGTGGGTTAGTATCTCTTTTTCCCCACATCCTCACCAGCATCTGTTGTTGGTAGATTTCTGTATGTGAGCCATTCTAACCTGGGTGAAGTGAAACCTCGTTGTGGTTTTGATTTGCATTTCCCTGATTGCTAGTGATCCTGAACATTTTTTCATGTGTCTGTTGGCCATTTGGATTTCCTCTTTTGAAAAATGTCTATTGAGGTCCTTGGTACTTGAGGTCCTTGAGGTACTTTTGGAGGGATGTTAGTTTTTAGAAAAAGATTTCTTTCATTCATTTGAAAGGCAGAGAGAGAGAGAGAGAGAGAGAGAGAGATCTTCCATCCTCTGGTTCAGTCTCCAAATGGCTACAACAGTCTGGGCTGGGCCACCAGAGTCCAGCAGCTTCTTTCAGGTCACCCATGTAAGTACAAAGACCCAAGGACTTGGGCCATCTTCTGCTACTTCCCCAGGTGCATTAGCAGGGAGCTGGATTGGAAGTAGAGCAAGGCCGGTGCCGCGGCTCACTAGGCTAATCCTCTTCCTGTGGCGCTGGCACACCGGGTTCTAGTACTAGTCAGGGCGCCGGATTCTGTCCCGGTTGCACCTCCTCCAGTCCAACTCTCTGCTGTGGCCCGGGAGTGCAGTGGAGGATGGCCCAAGTGCTCGGGCCCTGCACCCGCATGGGAGACCAGAAGGAAGCACCTGGCTCCTGGCTTCGGATCAGTGCAGTGCGCTGGCCGCAGCAGCCATTGTTGGGTGAACCAACAGAAAAGGAGGACCTTTTTCTCTCTGTCCACTCTGCCTTTCAAAAAAAAAGAAGAAGAAGAAGAAGAAGAAGAAGAAGTAGTAGTAGTAGTAGTAGTAGAGCAGCCAGTACTCAAACTAGCGCCATATGTGATGCTGGCATTGCAGGTGTCGGCTTTATCCATCATTCCACAAAGCCAATCCCAAGATGTTACTTTGAATAGTGGTTCTCAATATATAGTCCACAGATCCCTGGGGTTTCTTAGTAACATTAAAATTGCATTTATCTCTTCCATTATGTTGACAATTGCACTTAAGTTTTTTTTTTTTTTTAACAGAAACAATGTTGGCAAAAATGCTGATTTTTATAATAAAGCAAGCAGTAGGGCCAAATTAGAACTGTAGTCATTCCATTCCTCATTGTTGCATAGTTTTAGTGGAAAAAAAATTCTAGTTTCACCTACAAATGGCCTTGATAAAGCAGAAAAATTGACTTGGAAATCTTGACTCTTGAATAAAAATTTAATATTCTGTATAAGGAAAAGTAACGTTACATAAAGTACTTTTGTTACAGAAGTTGACTCAGTGGGATGCAAGAGAACAATTGTGAGATTGTTCAGTTGAGAGCTGAACTAGCCACCTTTCCAATGGAAAAATCACTTTTTTCTTGAGAAAGGTACTGACAGGTAAACCATGATTATTATGATTTGTATGGATGATATTTCTCAAAAATAAAGTGCATCTGTTAGCTAAAAAAAAACTGACAGAATTGTCTGCCAACATTAAAACTTGCACTTTCAAGAGAAATTTAATATTTTGGACAATTTCTATCTTCCCAAATCTAATCAGGCATTTTTGAGTACATTGGTAGTGATTTTTTTAAAGTAATGTTTTGTTTTATATAAAAAGATATTCCAATATTTGACAGAAGTGTATGCCACAGTGAACCAATATTCTCCAAATATCTCAGAAACTTTCATTGTTAAAAGATATATTTGAGGGCTGGTGCTGTGGCACAGTAGGTTAATCCTCCGCCTGCAGCGCCCACATCCCATATGGGTGCTGGTTCTAATCCTGGCTTCTCTACTTCCAATCCAACTCTCTGCTATGCTTGGGAAAGCAGTACAAGATGGCCCAAGTCCTCGGTCCCCTGCACCCAGGTGGAAAACCAGGAGTAAGTGCCTGGCTCTTGGCTTTGAATCAGCACAGCTCCAGCCACTGAAGCCATTTGAGGAGTGAACCAGTGGATGGAAGACCTTTCTCTCTGTATTTCCCTCTCACTTTCTGTAACTCTACCTCTCAAATAAAATAAATACAAATCTTTAATTAAATATATATATATATTTGAAATACAGTAGACCAGTGGTTTTTAGCAATATAGTCTCAGATTCTATGTTGAAAATAACCCTTACACAATAATATTTGACATGTTTTGGTCTAACAAAGATTATCTGAAACAGATTCTAAAATACTCTGCTATTTTACAACCTATCGGAGTAAGGTTGATTTTCTTTATATTTTTACCACAGAACTTACCATTGCAAAGATAGGACCCAGAAGATACAAGAATGCCAGCTCTCTTCTATCAATGCAGATATTAAAGACATTTATAGGAAAGGATTTTGGTCTAGCACTTAAAACATCCACCTGCATACACAGAGTGTCTGAATTCCAACCCCAGCTCTGCTTCCTATTTCAGCAAGAAGTTGCATTCTTGCCACCCCTATGGAAGACTATGATTGATTTCCCAGCTCCAGACTTCAGCTCCAGCATGGCCCAGCCATGGTCAGTGAAGACATCTGAGGGGTGTGTGTGTGTGTGTCTGTCTGTGTCTCTCTCTCAGTCTGTGTGTGGATGAGTGTGTGTGATTTCCTCCCTCCTGCCCTTCCTCCCCCTCTCTATTGCTCTACCTTCCAAATAAATAAATCTTTAAAGACATGTAAAACACAATTCCACTGTTTTACAGTTTTTCCCTTTCTTATTTACATTATCCTTTTTAAATGAATTAAAATGTGTCTTATTTTAAATTTCTAGTGTAAATTATCAGTATCTGTAAAGCACATAAACAAAAGCACTTTAGAATAAAAAAAAAAAAAAAGGAATTCTTAATAATGCCTAGGCTAGCCAGAATCAAAACGTTTGAGAACTACTGGTTAAAAGAGACTCTGCATAATTTGAATTTTTTTTTTGAAAAAAGGAAAATCTTTCTGGTAATGCTAATTTCTTTTGAGTTTAGTTTCCTGTCCATGCAGATTCAATGACCTACATGTCATTATTCAGCTACCCATTTTTCAGTCCCTGCTCTAGGCCAGATATGTAGGGGAAACTAAAACTATAGAAATTTCAGAAGGATAGGCATTTGGCCCAGCAGGCAAGACACCACTTGAAATGCCTGCATCTCATACCAGAGTGCCTGGATTTAAGTCCTGGCTTCACTTCCCATTCAGGTTTTCTGCTACTGGGCACCCTGCAGGGGCAACAGGTGATGGTTCAAGACACTCACATGGGAAACTCAGAATGAGTTACAGGCTCTTGACTTTGGCCTGAATCAGCTTTGGCAGTTAGGGTATTTGGAGAATGAGCCAGCAGACAGAAGCTCTGTCTCTCTGTCTCTGTATTTCTAGTTCTCTGCCTTCCAAATAAAATATTTTTTAAATTCAGAATTAGATCTCTGTGCATTCATTTCACTTAGTGCTTCTCTGTAATTCATAAGTGACTCTGAAACATATAAAATAAATTCATGTCTTCTGAAAAGCCTTTCATTAATATGGGCAAATTCGTTTTTCCTAAAGAAAGCCGGGATGTACTGCTTATTAAAGTGACAATGTACAGGAGCTCTTATAAAACACTACAATCAGAGTTCCAATGTGACAATTTAAAATAAATAAAGTACATACATTTGTAAATCCAACAGAGAAAATATCAAAAGCAATATTTAGAAGAGTTCAGTCTTATTTATTTAAATATATTCCCTGTGACTTAGACAAAAATGATAAAAACAAACTTTCAATGTATGGCCATAGTCATGGAAAATATCTATGTTGTAACATATTATTCATATTACTGAAGTTATAGTAATAAATAAGAAGCACCAAATGTTTCCTGGATTATAAATCTCTCATTATGCAAACCTAGGGATTTAGAAATAACAAGGAAAATCATTCCTTTTTGCCAGAATACAGAAATTCTTTTAATTAATTTATTTTCTACAGATTTAATTATTTAAAAGGCTGAGTTAGAGAGAGAGAGAGAAAGCGAGAGATTTATTGATTGATCCTCTGTCCACTGGTTCACTCCCCAAATGGCTGTAACAGCCACAACTGGACCAAGTGAAGACAAAGCTTTCATCCAGGTCTCTAACATGGAAGTAGGGGCCCATGTACTTGCATCTTCTTTCACTGCTTGCCCAGGAACATTAGCAGGGAGCTGGGTAAGAAGTGAGCAGCCATAACTCGAGGCAGCACCCATATGGGATGCCAGCATTGCAGGTAGAACTTCATTAGCTGTGTTACAATGCCAGTGGCAAATCCTATTAATTTACATATTATAATTGCTTTATTGAGACCACCATCATACTTATGTACAAAATTTTTTAATTTTATAAATAGAAACTAAAAGCTACTTTTAACCTTCAAACACCTAAAACTTTTCAATAAAGCACAAAATATCTTGAGGACAACTAGCTTTCATGAAAGATATCTGCAATCGGAATTGTAGTAATTTTTGATTTTTAAAATCTACATAGTAGCTGGCACCTTGGCTTACTAGGCTAATCCTCTGCCTGCGGCGCCGGCACCCTGGGGTTCTAGTCCCGGTTGGGGCACCGGTTCTGTCCAGGTTGCTCCTCGTCCAGTCCAGCTGTCTGCTGTGGCCCAGGAAGACAGTGGAGGATGGCCCAAGTGCTTGGGCCCCTGCACCCGCATGGGAGACCAGGAGGAAGCACTGGCTCCTGGCTTTGGACCGGCGCAGCGTGCCGGCTGTAGCGGCCATTTGGGGGGTGAACCAACAGAAAGAAGATCTTTCTCTCTGTCTCTCTCTCTCTAACTCTGCCTGTCCAAAAAAAAACAAAAAAACAAAAAAACAAAAAAAAAAAAAACCTACATAGTGATGACAGAATATATTGAATGTGGAGCACAGTAAACAATGGAGGAGTATGCTGTTAATGTTTTCATAATATCATAATACTTTGTTTTGTTTGTTATGTTGTAATGTAAGTATCCTAACTCCTAATTGAAATGGGGGGGGGGGCGGTGCCGCGGCTCACTAGGATAATCCTCCGCCTTGCGGTGCCAGCACACCAGGTTCTAGTCCCAGTCAGGGCGCCGGATTCTGTCCCGGTTGCCCCTTTTCCAGGCCAGCTCTCTGCTGTGGCCCGGGAGTGCAGTGGAGGACGGCCCAAGTGCTTGGGCTCTGCACCCCATGGGAGACCAGGAGAAGCACCTGGCTCCTGCCATCGGCGCCGGCCGCAGTGGCCATTGGAGGGTGAACCAACGGTAAAGGAAGACCTTTCTCTCTGTCTCTCACTGTCCACTCTGCCTGTCAAAAAAAAAAAAAAAATGTGTGGGGTTTTTTTTAGGTTGATGTATTACTAGAATATATCACTGATGCCCTCTTAACACTTTATATACTACTTTCATGTAGTATGCACATGATATGATTAAACATCAAAGCACTCTTTGATTTAGCTTAACATTCTTGGTTAGAAGGAGATAGTCATAAGTACAGATGGCACTTTATCAGAGACAGATCACTTATTTATAGTTTGCTGCAGTTACTGTATTATAACTCCATGTGCAGAAATGTTTTGTTGGAAAAACAAAGCATTTACATTTGAGTCTTTGGCCTTTAAAGGCTTGCATTCCAAGCTAATAGCTGTATCATACTCTGAGTCCAGGCATTCAGCCAATTTTACACATTTATATATTTTTATTACCTGTTTGACTAGTCCCTTTAGGAACACTGAATTGGGGCTGGCATTGCAGTATGGTGGGTAAAGTCGCCACCCACAATGCCCGCATCTGATATGGGCACTGGTTTGCATCTCAAACCAGTTCTATTTCTGGTCCACTTCCCTACTAATGTACCTGAACCCATGTGGCAGATCTAGAAGTTGTTACTGGCTTTGGACCAGCCCAGCTCCAGCTGTTATAGCCATTTGTGGAGTGAATCAGTGGATGGAAGGTCTCTCTCTCTCCCTCTCTCTACCTTTTAAATAAATAATCCTTAAAAAAAGAACATTGAATCTGTTGGTTTGAATAAATATTTTTGCAATCAAGAATAATCAATTTGATAGCAACTTTCTAAAAGCGTAAGTTTGTAGCCTGTCCAGAAACTGAATGACTCTCATTTACCTACACTATCAAATAAACTAATCTACTTGGATTTTAATAATATTCCTATTCTGATACCAATGTATTAACCATCCTTATTATCACTACTCACCCAAAAAATATTTTGCAGTATTCCACCCAGTATCTTTATACTCATATCTTTCATGATGCTAATGAGGTTCTTCCTATTTTCCACTTGTGTAAAAATTAACAATTTTCTTTGTTTTAAGTTATAAAACTATACAAATACAACTGAGGAATTATAATCTTTCTTCCACTCCAAGTCCTCTCCCTATATCCCTTGCTTTCCCAGAGATAACCTCTGCCTAAACACCCATGGTTATTTGTTTGTACATTATATTCATATTGCATACATACCTATAGTGACATAGAGTATGTATTAATGTTTAAATAATACTATATTTAGATACTTTCTATCATATCTTACATTATCATATTATTCTACAGCTAGAGTACACTTATTTTGTTTTCCAGATTTATCTCTGTTGGTATATCACACTGAATGGTAAAAGATATAATCTTGAGAGGATTCAAGATGGCTGAATTGTTGGGCCAGCGCCGCGGCTCACTAGGCTAATCCTCCGCCTAGCGGCGCCGGCACACCGGGTTCTAGTCCCGGTCGGGGCGCCGGATTCTGTCCCGGTTGCCCCTCTTCCAGGCCAGCCCTCTGCTGTGGCCAGGGAGTGCAGTGGAGGATGGCCCAGGTGCTTGGGCCCTGCACCCCATGGGAGACCAGGAAAAGCACCTGGCTCCTGGCTCCTGCCATCAGATCAGCGCGGTGCGCCGGCCGCAGCGCGCCGACCGCGGCGGCCATTGGAGGGTGAACCAACGGCAAAAGGAGGACCTTTCTCTCTGTCTCTCTCTCTCACTGTCCACTCTGACTGTCAAAAAAAAAAAAAAAAAGATGGCTGAATTGTGAGTATCTTCACTGTCTCTAGCTACAAAAAGATACCAGGCGAAAAAGAAGTATGTTCCAGGGAATCAACTGAGAGAAATTTTCAGTGAAGAGAACAGAGCATAGAATCCAGGGAGCATCCAGGAGTGATGACAGACACATTGCCAGCTAAACCATCTATCTATGCAGCTGGCTCCCAGCTAGGAGTCATCTACCCAGGACAAGAGGGAATGACGCTGTGGTGCCCCAGCCACAGCACCCCACTATCACTGACTTTGGATATGGGGGGATTCATGCTTCCCTCACTGATTTCAAGACCAACCTGCAAAGCTAACTATGATCTGAGTGACTACTTTGCTTCAGAAGGGGAGCCTCCCCTACCCCATGAGCCCAAAACCACAAGACCCAACAGGATATGGTGGACTTCTGGCTGAAATTGATTCTGACTCAGAAGACAATATGACTGCTCACTGTCTCGTGCTCACTGCTCACCAGAAGGAGCCAGAGTCAGAGTCAGGGAAATTTGTATGGCAGACAGTTTATGACCATATTCCTGCAACTGTGGGAGTTCTGGGCCTAGGCCTGGGAGCTACACTCACTCACTAAGTACAATCCAGGGGTTTGCCCTCAGCTTTTTGCAACTAGAACCAGAAGAAGCTAATAAAAAATCAGAACCCAAGCCCAGGAAATGCACTCCATACCTCCCAAATCCCAGTGACAGAAGTCTTGGACGTGAGCCCCAGCATGCCCCTTGCATGCCACGTGAGTCTTGGAGGCATTTCCATTTGTGCCTTGCAGACTCAGGATTGTTTATGTTGATTTTACAATCTTAGGAGTAACTTGTGCTGGGTCACGGTATCTGCAGAATCCTATCTTCATAACAGTGCTTCAGGCAGCTGACAACCACCATCACCAACATCTTGATCCTACCCTGAGCAATCTGGATAAAGACCCCACTATACCTTTCAACATCAGGACTATAACAATCAATACTAATTTCCTGAAACCCATTGGCATCTAGCTTGTGAGACCTAGGGAGGAATCTCTCTAGATTCCATCTCTATGAACCCATGCCTGGCAATGAAAAACCTCCTGCATGCATTTTAGGCCCCATATAGAATACAGCAGGGTTCAGTTCATCTTTTTCCAGTCCTAGGATCAGTGCTTTTGGTTCCATAAAGAATAAGAGACTATTACACCAGTCATCAAAGTAGGGTTACAGGAAACATGAAGAAGCAAAATAGCAGGACACCTCCAAAAGAACACAACAGTTTTCCCAAAATAATTCCTGACCTGTTGGAAATCTATGAGTCCAGAAATAGAATTCAAAACACTTATTGTCAGGAAACTCAATGTGATCCAAGAGAATACAGACAGCTTAATATAAAGAAATGTGGAAAACAAACGATAATGAATGGAAAATTCAGTAAGGAGATGGAAATCATTACAAAGAAATAAATGGAAGTTTTGGAGATGAAAAATTGGAGCAAAGAAAACAGAAATACAATTAAGAGCATCAATATCAGAGCATGCCAACTGGAGGAAAGAATTCCTGATCTGGAGGATAAGACTTTGGAAATACACACATCAGCCAAAAATAAAGGAAAAGAATGAAAAAGAATGAAGAAAGTCTATGAAAATTTGAAATACCACTACATAACCAAAGGAAAAAGAAGTAATAGTTGAAAACTTCAAGAAAGAAGCACAGACATACAGATACAGGAAGCTCAAAGTACCCCAAGAAGATTCAATGAAAAAAGATCTTCTCCAGGGTATATTGTATTCAAATTGTCAAAGCTTAATAGGAAAAGCCTTCTAAAGACAGTAAGCAAAAAGTATCAAACTACATACATAGGAAAACCAATTAGACTAGTATCAGACACCTCAGCAGAAACCCCACAGCCCAGAAGAGAGTGGGATGAAAAAGAGAGAAAAAAAATCTTCCACTCAAGAATATTATATCCAGCAAATTTATAATTTAGAAGTGATAGGGAAATAAAATATTTCCTAAATAAGCAAAAACAGAGAATTTACCACTACCATAACAGTATTACCAGAAATTCTGAAGGGAGTCTTATATTAAAAGTAAACATCATGAAATCACAAAACACTGCTATCACTAACAGACCAGGAAAAATCTGTCAACAAAATGTCAACAAAATGACAGGTGTTAGTTTTTATCTATTAATGATAGACAAAATAAATGGATTACATTCCCCTTCCAAAAGATTGAGGCTGACCAAATGGGTAAAAAACCACACTCAACTAGATGCTGCATACAAGAAACCACAAACACACACACACACACACACACACACATACACATAGAACGTGAACAGCTAGAAAAAGATATGCCAGGCAAACAAAAACCCAAAATAGGAGTAGCTACTCATACCAGATAAAAGTCTATAAATTAAACATGATAAAAAGACATATTTTGATAACACAATTGTTTCAGCAAGGAGATATAGCAATCATAAATATATATATACCCAACACAAGACCAGTGATATATACACACACACACACACACACACACACACACTGCAAATAATGTAAGATGTAAAGATAAATTCCATACATTCATAGTAGGGGACTTCAACACCCCATTGTCATCAATGGACAGGTCACCCAGACAGAAAATCAAAGAAAAATCAGAGTTGAACTATACTAAGGAGTAAATGGACCTAACTGAGATTTACAACACATTTCACCCAACACAACAGAACACACATTCTCACCACCACATAGAACATCTTCTAGGATAGGCCATTATCAGGCCACAAAATAAGCCTCAATAAATTCAAAAGGACTGAAATCATATATCTTCTCAGATCATGAAGAAATAAAATCAGAAATCAACAAGAATAATAGAATATTTATAAATACATGGAAATTAAACAACGTATTACTGAATGGTCAATGGGTGACTGAACAAGAAATTAAAAAGGAAACATTATGCTGAGTGAAATAAGCTAGTCCCAAAGGGAAAAATATCATATGTTCTCCCTGATCGGTGACAACTAACCAAGCACCAAAAAGGAAACCTGTTAAAGTGAAATGGACACTATGAGAAATGGTGAATTGATCAACCCTTGCCCTGACTGTTGATGAACAACTTAATACTTTATCCCTCTTAGTATTTTTTTGTCTGTTCTACTTAATACTATTGGTTTAATTCTGTAATTAATACACAGTTATTCTTAAGTGTTGAAACTTAACTGAAAAGTGTCCCCTGCTAAATATAAGAGTGGGAATAAGAGAGGGAAGGGATGTACACTTTGGGACATACTCAAGCTGACTTGCCCCAAATGGTAGAGTTAGAAACATACCAGGGGATTCCAATTCAATCCCATCAAAGTGGCATGTACCAATGCCATCTCACTAGTTCAAGTGATCAATTTCTGTTCACAATTGATCATAATGATAGGAATAAGAATCAAAGGGATCACATAAACAAGACTAGTGTCTGCTAATACTAACTGATAGAATAAAAAAAGAGAGAGAATGATCCAACATGGGAAGCGAGATACACAGCAGACTCATAGAATGGCAGATGTCCTAAATCGCACTCTGGCCTCAGAATCAGCCCTTAAGGCATGCGGATCAGGCTGAAAAGCCCATGAGAGTATTGGAAAGCCAAGACACTCCGTCAAAAAAAAAAAAAAATGACCTAAATGAAAGATCTCTGTGAGTGAGATCCCAGTGGAAATAACAGGTCATCAAAGAAGGAGGTACCTTTCTCTGAAGGGAGGAGAGAACTTCCACTTTGACTATGACCTTGTTTAAATATGATAAGAGTCAGTGAACTCAAAAGCCTTCCATAGCCTTGGCAACTCATGATCGGAGCCTAGGGAGATTACTGATGCCATAAACAAGAGTGTCAATTTGTTAAGTCAACAACAGGAGTCACTGTGCACTTACTCCTCTTGTAGGATCTTTGTCCTTAATGTGCTGTACATCGTGATTTAATGCTATAACTAGTACTCACACAGTATTTTTCACTTTGTGTTTCTATGGGGGTGCAAACTGTTGAAATCCTTACTTAATATATACTAAACTGATCTGTATATAAAGAGAATTGAAAATGAATCTTGATGTGAATGGAAGGGGAGAGGGAGCAGGAAAGGGGATAGTTGTGGGTGGGAGGGAAGTTATGGGTGGGGGGAAGCCATTGTAATCCATAAGCTGTACTTTGCAAATTTATATTCATTAAATAAAAGTTAAAAAAAGGAAATCAAAAACTTTCTTGAAATAAATGAAAACACAATGTATAAAACTTGTGAGATGAAGCAAAAACAGTACTAAAAATGAAGTTTATGCATTGTGTTTACATGAAAAAATAGAAAGTTCTTGAATAAATGATCTAATGATGCATTCTCAAGGACTTCGAAAAATAATAACAAAGGAAACCCATAATGAAGAATAGTAAGGATAATAACAGAAATAGATGAAATTGAAACTAAAAAATGCAAAAGATCAACAAAACACGAAGCTTGTTTTATTGAAAAGAAACAAAATAGGCAAACCTTTTGCCAGACTAACAAAGAAAAAAAATCTCAAATTACAGACGACAAAAGACATTACTACTGACACCACTGAAATACAAATAAGAAACTACTATGAACAACTACATGACAACAAATAACCAAGCCTCAAATAAATAGAAAAATCCCTCAATACATATAACCTACTAAGATTAAATCAATAAAATACAAAAAATCTAAACAGATTCATAACAAGCCTTGAGACTGAAGCCGTAATTTAACTTCTCCCAACAGATAGAAGTCCAGGAACTGATAGTTTTACTGCTGAGTTCTACAAAACACTTAATGAGGAACTAATACTTTTTTTTTTTTTTTTTGGACAGGCAGAGTGGACAGTGAGAGAGAGGGACAGAGAGAAAGGTCTTCCTTTGCCGTTGGTTCACCCTCCAATGGCTGCCGCGGCCGGCGCGCTGCGGCCAGCGCACCGCGCTGATCCGATGGCAGGAGCCAGGAGCCAGGTACTTTTCCTGGTCTCCCATGGGGTGCAGGGCCCAAGCACCTGGGCCATCCTCCACTGCACTCCCTGGCCACAGCAGAGAGCTGGACTGGAAGAGGGGCAACCGGGACAGAATCCGGCGCCCCGACCGGGACTAGAACCCGGTGTGCCGGCGCCGCAAGGCGGAGGATTAGCCTAGTGAGCCGCGGCGCCGGCCGAGGAACTAATACTTTTTAAACTATTTCAAAACACTGAACAGAATGGAACTCTGCCAAACTCTTTGTATGAAACCAGCATCATTCTGACACTACAACAAGATACAACACAAAACAAAAACTATGGACCTCTGTCCTTGATGAACATAGATATAGGATTCTCAACAAAATACTAGAAAACTGAATCCAAAACCCCAACAAAAAGATCATATATCATGATCAAGTGGGATTTATCCCAGAGATGCAAGAGTCATTCAATATTCATAAATCAATAAATGTCACAGATCAACAGAATGAAGAACAAAAACCATATGGTCACCTCAATAGATGCAAATAAAGTATTTGACAGATTCAACATTCCTTCATGATTGAAAATCCTCCACCAACTAGGTATAGAGAGGGAACATACGTTAAAATGAGAAAGGCTTGGGTTAGCGAGCACATGTGGCACAGTAGGTTAAGGCACCAGCATCCCACATTGAAGGGACAGTTCAAGACCCAACTATTCTGCTTCCAATGCATCCCCCTGCAATTGGGCCTCAGAAAGCAAGAGAGGTTCCAAGTACTTGAGCCCCTGCCATCCACGTGGGAGAACAGTTTGAACTTCTGATTCCTGGTTTCGGCCCAAACCACCCAGAGTCACTGTAACCATTTGGAGATTGAGCCAGCAGATGGAAGACCTCTTTCTCACTCTCTCTCTCCCTCTCTGTCACTCTGCCCTTCACAAAACAGAATAAATCTTTTTTTAAAAAAGTGTTAAAGGCTATTTATGACAAACCAACAGTCAATATCATACCAAATGGGGGAAAAGTTGAAAGCATTTCCCCTCAGATCTAGAACAAGACAAGGATGTCCATTTTCATCACTTGTATTCAACATAGTACAGGAAGTATTAGCAAGAGTAGTTAGAAAGAAAGGGCATCAAAATTGGAAATAAGGAAGTCAAAATATCTGTTTTTGCAGATGAGATGATGTTGTAAGTGGAAACAACCAAAAACTTGTTAGAACTGAAACCAATTAGCAAAGTTGCATATGGAAAAATCAACAAACAAAAAGCAGTAGCTTTTTATATGCTAATGAACTTACAAGGAGAAATCAAGAAAGAAATCCCATTCAGAATAGCCACAAAATATCAAATATTTAAGAATAAATTTGTCCAGCAAAGTAAAAGATCTCTATAATGAAAATGATAAAACATTGATGAAAGAAATCATGAAAGACACTAAAAAGGAAAGATATTTCTTGCTCATGGATTAGATCAATCAATATAATTAAAATGTCCATACTTCCTAAAGCAATCTACAGATTCAATGAAATCTCAACCAAAATACCAATGACATTCTTTACAGGCGTAGAAAAAACAATCCTAAAATTCATATGGAATTGCAAAAGATTCAGAATAGCCAAAGTGATCCTGATCAAAAAGAAGTCAACCTGGAGGCATTGTAATACCTGACTTCAAAGCATACTACAGAGGATTCCAAGATGGCTGAATAGGAAAACACGTATGCTGCTTCTGAACAGGGGAAAACAGCAGAAGAAAATCAGAGGAAGTGCATTCCTAGGGGAGAGCTGGAGAGAATTTTGCAGTGGAAATTCTACAGAAGGAAGAAGGATGCTGTTGAGCATTGTGGAAGGTGCCCACAACTGGGAGCTGCAGAATACATCAGCACTGGAGAGCAAGGTGACAATAGAACACATTGCAGCAGCCTGTGGCATTGGTGATACTGACTGAAGGAGTACCTTATGGACTACACTTTGAGACCAACATGGGATCCTAAGTAGGGACAGGGTACTTGTGTAATCCAGGGAAGGAAAATCACTTTTCTTTCCCCCCACAACTCCCCACAAGGGCACCCCACAACTGGAGGGGAGAAGGTGCATTTAATATCAATAGAGGCTATGGCAGCTCTTCTGTACACATGTGACCAAGGGATTTTATCAGAGGGCAAAAGCTGATCTTCCCACTGACATTGAGTCTGGCTGGTAGGGTTGACAGGAGGCTGAGCACTCATGTAGTGCTGTGAGGTGCCCCTATCCTCCACAGGCTCTGGGGCTCAAACTGCCAATGTGGAGCACTCACAGGTAGCAAGCTCTGGGAAGGTCTCTGCTCTCTCTGTAGATAGGGCAGGCTCATGAGGTGGAGCAGATTTTCTGTACCCCATGACTATGGGAGCCTTGCATGTCATGACAGAATTCTGTGACTGTCCAATAGAGCATTGGATGGAGTTAGGTCTCTGTTCAATCACTGTGTCTGATATCAGAGGCTCAGAACTTCCTGACTGCCTGGTGGGGAGGGGGAGTTACTGCAGCGGGTTCCTTGCACACACTGATGACCACATGGGTCCTTTGTGTGGTTCATGGGGTCACTGATCACCCTGGATGTGAAGAGGTGAGGTTATGGTTACACCAATAAGGGTAATCATATTCTCTCCCCTTCTGACAACAGAGGCAACCTACCATGTACAATGTGTGTGTATCTGTGGATTCTCGCCCCACCTGGAGCACTGACTAGAGCTGCATGGCCACATTTAGCACATGCCTTTGAGTATTAACTGAAAGAGCAGGCAATCCACTAAGCCACAGAAGCATAGTTCAAAGATAAAATCCATCAGAGTAAACCAAGTGTTTCCACAAAAGCCTAAAAATAAACACAAATTCAATAAACAAGAAGGAAGACAGGCACTTTAAGAGATGAAATTCACATGAATTTTCATGAATTTCATGAAAAAATGCTCAGGATGAGTAGCCATCAGGAGTATGCAAATCAATACCACAATGAGGTTTCACCTCACCACAGTAGGAATGGCTCCCACACAGGAATCAAAAAACAATGAATCCTTGTAAGGATGTGGGGTAAAAGGTACCATAGCCTTGGCAGTCCATGACAAGAGCCTTGGGAGATTACTGACATCATAAATAGGAGTGCCAATTTTTACATCAACAACAGGAGTCACTGTGTGCTTGCTCCCCATGTAGGACCTCTGTCCTTAATGTGTTGTCCTATGAGAATTAACGATAAAGCTAGTCTTCAAACAGTATTTCATACTTTGTGTGTCTGTGTGGGTGCAAACTGTAGAAATCTTTACTTAGTATAGAGTTGATCTTCTGTATTTAATTAAAAATGAATCTTAATGAAGAATGGGATGGGAGAGGGTGTAGGAGATGGGATGGTTTGTGAGTGGGAGGGTGGGAATGGGGGTAAGAACTGCTATAATCCAAAAGTTGTACTTACAAAATTTAATTGATTAAATAAGAGCTTTCTATAAAAAAAGGGTACCTAATCCATTGCTGGTGTGAATGTCAACTAGTAGAGCCATTGTGGAAGACACTATGGAGATAGAAAGCTGAAATTTGCTTGTTGAACTCTATATTTATTGGAGCTTTAAACACTTGACTATAATATAAAACTAAAATCTCAAAAATTTTAAAAAATAAGGTAGCGTTCTTGCTGCCTGTGACCACAAATGGATAAGGATGCCAACTTTTATTATTGTACTAGCACTGTCATAAAGCAGGAAGAAGACTGTACAACACATGTACTGGGTAGAAAGAGGTAATACTGTCCCTACTTATAAATATATTTGTCTATGTAAAAATACCTAATGAATCTATAAAAATTAGCTAAAATATAAGTAGAGATCTACAATAAGTACTTTAAATAGGAGTAATTTGTTATAAGTAAACAAAAATCAAATTTTGCTACTATCAAAATCAACTAAAAGATAAGTATTTTAAATAGCTATACTCAAAGCATCATAAAATATTTAAAAATTAGAAGCATATTTAACAAAACATGTGTTAACACCTGCACAGTGAAAGTTACAAACATTAACAGAGATAATTTAGTGTATCCAAATTAAGTGTAAAGATATATTACATTCATAGATGGAAAAACTCAATGTTACTATTTCAATTTTTGGAATTGGTCTACAGATTCATGCAATCCCAATTTAAATCAGAACCAGTGTTGTTCCTTTTTTAGAAATTAACTAATTATAAAATTTATATGCACATACAATATACTCAGAAGAGCATTTTTAAAAGAAAAACAATTCCTAATATGAAGTTATAGCAATCAAGACAAACATTAGAATAAGTGCAGATCCATAAATCTTTAGAAGATAACAAGACCAGAAATAGACCCTGACACGTAAGTTCAACTAATTTTCAGCAAAGATATAAGGACAATTTCACAGGCTACCCATGTTTATCAAAAGTTAGCTCAACCATTACCTTATTCCATATTCAAAAACTACCTGTCTATGGATCATAGATTTAAGCACGAGAACTAAAGCTATGAAACTTCCAGAAGAAAATATTCCCTAAAATTTTGTAATCTTGAGTCGGGCATAAATTTCTCAGTTAATAAATAGAATTGGTAAACTGTTCTTTATCAAAATTAGAAATGTTTTATGAAAGACATCATTATGAAATAAAAACAAAACATTTATACGTATATAAATACTATATTAGTTTCCTGAATGAATAAAGAATTTTTATAACTCAATAATAACAAATCAAGTGATTTGGGTTTTCTTTTTAATGGGCAAAAGATTTGAAGAGACATTTAATAAAAGAAGATACTGAAATGACAAGTATATGGAAAGATATACAAGATGATTAGTGAATAAAAATGCAAATTAGAGCCACAATAAGGGATTGGTATACACCCACTAGAATAGCTAAAATTAAGAGAGAATATTAAGTTTTGGAAAGAAATAGAGCAACTAGCACTGTCATATATTGCTGTTAGGGAAGCAAAATAGTATATCAATTTTAGAAAACAGTTTGGCAAATTCTTATCAAGTTAAACAGGGGCTGGTGCTGTAGCTCAGCAGGTTAAGCTACCTGCAATGCTAGCATGACAAATGGAATGCTGGTTCAATTCTCAGCTGCTCTGTTTCCATTCCAGCTCTCTCCTAATGCACTTAGGAAAGCAGGGAAAGATGCCCTGAGTGCTTGGGCCCCCGCCACCTATGTGGGAGACATGCATGGAGTTCCAGGCTCCTGGCTTTGTCCTAACCCAGCCATGGCTATTGCAGCCATTTGGGGAAGGAACCAGCAAATGGTAGATAAATCAATCAATCAATCTCAATCTCTCTCTCTAACTCTGCCTTCCAAATAGATTAGTATTCTTTAAAAAAAAAGTTAAACATATTCTAAGCATACAATTCAGAAATTCTACTTCCAAGTTTTTATCCAATAAAAGCAAAAGCAGATGGTACAAAAAAGAGCTGTATTTTAATGATCATAGAAACTTTTCTCATAAAGGTAAAAACTGAAAACAGCCCATGTGCTCATGAAATAGTGAATGGACAAATGAATCTTAATGTACATATGTATATATGCAAAAAAAAACCGAATGAACCACTGACAGACAAAACAGCAAATCCCATACAAATTTCAAAAGCTTTGTGCCAAGTGGAAGTAAACAGACACAAAACTTACAAAATGTATATAATTTCATTCTTACTCTTTTAAAAATTAAAATTCATTGACAGAAAGCATATCAGTATTTCCCAAGAAATGGAATTTGGGGCAGGGGATTGATTGCAAAGAGGCAGTAGAAAACGCCTGAAATATAATAGTTTTGTAAACTGTGACTATGATGGTAATTATACCACCCTGTGTATCTGCTAAAAACATCACATCAAATCATGCACTTAAAACTGATGGATTTGGGGGCAGGCAGTGGTACAGTACTTATATTGCCACCTGGTATGCCCACATCCAACATCAGAGCACCTGGTTCAAGTCTCAACTCCTCAACTTCCAACCCAGCTTCTTCTAATATGCACCCTGAGAGGCAGCAAATGATGGTTGAAGTAGTTGGGTCTTTGACACAAATATGGGAGAGCCAGACTGAGTTCCAGAAGCCTGCTTGAGCATCAACCCACTCTTCTGTTTCAGGCATTTGGAAAGTCAACAGACGGGAGATTGGTGTCTGTGTGCACACACCAATGTGCCTTTCAAATAAAATAAAAATAAAAAACTGATGGTTAACACTGTGCACATATTTGATATCAATGAAGTTAATGAGAAAAAAATTATTGGGCTGCTAGGAACCTTAACGTCTGCTTCTCCACCCCAAGAAAGCCATAGATGTGACTAGCTAAGGCAAAGTATGCTATAATGAGATTTCAGAGGATTCATCTTGAATTCCTATTTGTTTTACTCAACACATTCCAATTCTTAGAAACAACTCTTTGTTTTTTGCTGCTTAGCATATTTTCCCTGTGTCATAATATTTCCATAGTTTCAGAGAACTCATCTGATTTCATTAGACTCAATGGTGCAAATTATAAAGGCTCTTTTTTCTTTTTAGATGCATGATTTTTTTTCACTAACAAGTTTTCCCTGTCTCCTACAATAACAGTTATCATTAGAGATGGTGTATTTTAGTTACTATAGTAATTATCATAATCATTACAACTAATAGGACTGGAAATAAGGACTAAGTAATTCTTTAGAGGTTGAAATCCTGGCCTCACCATTTAACCGGGTCAGTGAAGTAGATATATACTCCAGTTTCCTCATCTGCAGAAATGGGGATAAAAGATATCTCAACATGTATTGAGGATTAAATGAGATTACACGCAAAAATGGTGCTTTGAAATCTAGTTGAAATATCATAAAAACTCAATAAATTTAGTATTTATATCAGTCTCACATTTTCCATTGCAAACAAATGAAACCAATGTGATTTCAAGAGACCTTAAAATAAGACTTCAAATGCAGGAACTGTATTCAATAAGTATGCCGGTACTGTGGCATACTTATTTATTTTAGTCTAAAATTATTTTGGAGTTTTCTAAAGGACTCAGCATAATTCAGTTAGGAAAACTACAAGACCTGTCTTGGCTTAGCCTATCCTCCTCAATGAAGATCTTCAAGGGAACATAAAGGAGGCAGAAGAAAGCACACTGTACTTAATTATTAGTTGAATTGTACTTAATTGTTATCTGTGACTTTGTCTTCAAAATCCATGTTGGAAAATCACAAACCAGAAGATACCACGTGGAGGGCTCCTTGACCCTACATTAGGAAAATCAGCCTGCTGGAGTTGATCCAGACCAAAGTGCCAAGGCCTTCCCAGGCCAAAACAGTGGTCTCCGTCAATGGTCACATAGGAGAAAGCACCTTCACAGGAAACAAGCAAGGGGGTCTGGCCTCTTAAAGAGGACATCACAGCACGTTATCACCACTGTTCCTTTAGGGAATCTTCTAATAACAGCTTTACATTTTGTTTTCAGCCAGAAAAATGACTTCATGCAGGAGCACTGTGGTCAAACCTAACATGCGACCCAGCCAAATCAGTTTCTTCCTTGGAGGGGAGGAGGGAGAGGCCAGAACTCAATGACATGCGGAATGCAGAGCACTTGTTTGCCCAAGAAGCCTCCAGCAGTTACCAAAACAGCTTCAGACGTGACTGACCACTACCTGATGCAGTTTGCTATGTGTCACTTCCTAACAGCACTTATTAGAATCTGGAAAGTGTCAGCCAGACAAAATATTTCTTCAATGTTCAGTAATGTCATATTCACCGTGTGACAAAGAAAACACTTTATTTTTTATTTTTATTTGAGAGGTAGAGTTAGAGAGAGACAGAGAAAGGTCTTCCACTGGTTCACTCCACAAATGGCCTCAACAGCTGGAGCTGGGCCAAGCCAAAGCCAAGAGCCAGGAGTTTCTTCTGGGTCTCCCACGTCGGTGCAGGGCCCAAGCACTTGGGCCATCCTCTACTGCTTTCCCGGGCCACAGCAGAGAGCTGGATCAGAAATGGAGCAGCCAGTGCCAGTGCTGAAGGTAGAGGCTTAGCCCACTACACCACAGCATTGGCCCTAAAGATACTTTAAAAAACTTAATTTGAAAAAGTTACAGAGTGAGAGACAGACATCTTCTGTCCACTGGTTCACTCCCAAAATGCCTCAGTCCTGGACCTGGCTGAAGCCAGGACACAGGAACTTCATCTGAGTCTCCCACTGTTGGAGCTAGATTGGAAGGTGAGCAGCTGGGACTCAAACTGGTGTCCACATGGGATGGCAGAACTGCAGGCACCTGCTTAAGCTGCTGTGCCATGGTACAGGGCCCAAGAAAATCCTTTTTAAATCAGTACTCCCCAACAACAGTAGAGTGTAGTACAGGTTCACGTAGCAGGAAGGCCTGCACCCTAACCCTGTAAGGACAGCTCCCAGGGTTTCCATACTAGATGGCGTGCCATGCTAATGCTTCAAGAGGAAAAGCGTAGCTGAGAATTTCATGCAATAACATTTTATATTCCAATTCTTGTTCCAGTTCTTCCTGGGCTCTTATCCTTCTCAAAATTCCTATCTCAGTTCAAATATCGCCACTTTACTGACGCCTTCCTCACCAACTTCCCTGAGACCAGCCCTACCCTCCTCTCTACTCTGTTCTGTTTCAGCATGCCATACTCCACACTCTACACTTGTCAGATAACCAAGTCCTTGCTCTACTAACACATGGACCTGAATTAAGGACTGTTTTACTTATCAGGTTCTGAAAAAGACTAGAACATATTAAGCTTTTATTCGTCATCTGTTGAATGTGTATCCTGGTGAATTAACGAAGATTTAGCAATTTTCATTGGCTGCCTTCAAAGCAATACCCTATTCTCTTCCTATGATACTTGCAGCATTATACCTAGAACTGAAAATTCTGAGTCTAGTCCTAGTTATTTGACATAGAATTTGTGAGTCAAATGTATTACTTAACCTGCCTCTGTTTCCCAAAAGAGTAATAATTGTGATACTCACTTGCTGTATTACACAGGACTCTTGTGGCTAATGAGAGAACATCTTTGAATATACACAGGTACTTCCAAAAACAAATGGAAATGGAATTAAAAGATAATGGTTATTTTGGTGCAAAACAATATTTAAATCCATGCCAATGAAGGAGGTCTTCAAAAAACTTATTAAAATGCATATGATGAAAACCCTGTCTATGGAGTCCCAAATTTGTTTTTGCACCAAAATAAACATCAGTTCATTAATTCCATTTTCCATGAACATTTGAAGTACCCTCATGCACACACATGCACTCACACAGAGAGAGAGGAAGCCACTCCAAATAGTTCCCAAAAATTGAATTAAAAGATAAGCTTATTTTGGTACAAAAAAATTTGAAATCCACACATGCATGCAATATGTATTTGCTTTAAAATAGAAATCCTTGATATTCGGGGGTTATTATTGCTATATGATGAAACTTAAGGTAATCAGAAATAAAAAAAAAATAAGTCATATGGGCCAAATACAAAGACTAGGAACATTCTTTTAAGTGGATTATTTTACACATATGTTTGAATATAAATCCCAAGTGACAATATTATTTTTCATCTCAAATGCTAATAAAACATTTTTAATTCAAAGTCTAAAAAAATAATGGGGTCAGAAAAAAATATATATGATAGGTAGCTTACAGCAGTTTTTTCCCCTAACCACCATAGAGTTAATTTTATTTGACTCCTCCTAATCCACATTTCAAGTGATCTGAATCCATGCTGGAATTCATCAATTATATGAATTTGAGATATCATTATCTTTGCCAAGAAACTATGAAAAGTCTTTTCAATCACAGTGATTATGCAATCATATTGCCTTATCTACAAAGAGCAGTATTTAAAATCTCAGAGAACTAGCACTGGATAATGAGAAAGCACTTAGCAGTTTATACCTAATTCAGACCAAATGATAGAAATGGATAGGCCAATCAGGCATTATTATCTCAAGGAACTCTTGAAATACACAGGGTTAATGTTTTATGTTAAGTAGAATCTGTAAGTGTAGCCTTCTATGCCACTAAATGGGATAAGCTTGCATATATCAATTACACACATGCTTCCTGTGGGGCTATCCAGAATGAAGTATTTAAAACCTACAGTGGATTGCTAATATTTTGAATGATGCATTATATTAATAAGCACCCATGTGCTGCCTAAATTGTGATCCTCTGGAAATGTAGCAAAAAAGGTGGATATTTTCACAATACTCTGAATATGTTTCATTCTTGTTGTTCAATTGTTAACACTAAAATAACAACATAGGTAGTGAACTGTCCCTAGAACATTTTCTGAAAATGTCAGCCAAAAGTTAAGCTAAAACCAAATGTCAGTTTATCATTGCTCAAAGATATGAAGCAATTCAAAATTCTAGTTTTACCAGTGTCCATGAAGTTAGAAAAATTTATCTTGACATTGGTGAGAAAAATCCTCTTTCTTCCCCAAATCGTTTTATACTTTTCTATTAATTTTCTCTATTTCTATACTGTATTAGTGCATCTCCTGTTACCAATAACTTCCCACAGCTATAAAGTAAGCTATAAAGAAAAAAAAAGCTTATTTCAGCTCACGGTTCTGGTCCCAGGTAGAGGAGCCCCATGTGGCGGTGGCCTTCTTACTGGCAGAGTCTGGAGGTGGCACAGGGTATCACAGGGCAAGAGACAGAGCCCACATGTGTGTTTATATTCTGGTCTTCCTCCTGCTCTCACAAAGCCAGCAGGATGCAGTCATGGCAGCTCCACCTGCATGATCCCATACAGTCTTCCCCATGGTCCCACTTCTGAACAACCATGGTAGGATTAAGTTTCCACTCTCTCAAGTTTTGAGAATGGTAATTAAATCTCCACAAGTGGTTTGGAATGGACACATGATTGAAACCATAGCAAACGTACATAAGGTATTTCTGTGTGTAAGTATGCATGTGCATGTGCACATACTTCATTGTGAACTCAAAATCTTAGCATTAGAAATTTACTTTCTATTTATAAGTGTCGCAGGGCTTAAACTACTCAACTGAAACCATCTCTGAGTTTGCTAAATGCGTTATTTCATTTTTATAAATGTTTCGTGTGTGGAGGCTGTGAGAAAAATTTATGGACTGGTTATTTTCTGCCTCAGTACCAATGAAGAACATTGCGATCATGCTTAAAAGCCAAAAGATGGTTTCAAGTAATGCTAAAATGAGAAAAAAATCCCAATGTGAAGTGCAATTTGTTTATTTACATATTTGCATACCATCATCCAAACTAGTATCATTTCCATTTTGCATCTGCAACCCACTTAAATGCTCAGACAGCACAAAGCTAATGAAGCATACAACCTGCAAAGGTATAAGAAGAAAGTATTATGCAAATATTGCAATAAAAATCTCATTATTTTTAACAATATCTGATAGCCCCTGCTGATACAGATAGACTATGTTTACAAAGAAAAGGAAAACAGTCTATCCAAATATGCTAGTTAATTATAGACTCTGAAAAGGAAAATAGCATTCCTTTCCCTCACCCTGGCTAGGTTCTGTGTGTAAGAAGTATCTCTTTACAGTTTTGATTTAAGATTATCTAGTAGGATCAGAAAAACAGATCCAACTAAGCCTTACATTAATATTACCTGGAAAAAATGCTAAAATGTCAGCCTGCATCTTTTTGCAGTCAGTTGATGTCATTTCTGAAGACAAACATTGGAACAGAAAAACTGGACAGCACATCCTGACAACGTGTGGAAGAGGAGCGTGGCACAGCCAAGCACACCGCAGTCTTCTCAGATGCCTGTTCAACCCTCTGGAAGCCACTGACTCTAGACTTTGTAACAACTCTGACATGTTGTTATTCACAGTTAAGCTGGGAAAAGCAAATGTGTTTTCCTCCCTGGTAAAATTAAAATATTATACGCTAAGAGACAAAAAACAATTGGCAAATCTTAACTGATGTATCAAACATTCTAGAAATAGCATAGACAACTAGCTGGATGTATAATTTTTGTCTCTTGAGGGCCTACAACAAAGACTGATGGAATTAGACAATCAAGGGGTATTTTCTTTATGATGATCATTCTCATGAGAATGCTGTTTCCTCAAAAATAAACTATACCTAAGGAGTTACACTTAATGTCTTTATTCATTAATCAACTGCTCAACACCTGGCCAACGTATTAGTCCCATGTAGCAATATTTGCACTGGGTAGTTTGCCAATTCAACCTTGCTAGCTTTTATTTCTCTCATAATTGTTTGGATAGTATAATATTAATCCTGCTTCAATCCAAACAATCACAGAAACAACCACCATAGTAAGACACACACATACACACAGCACCCACTTACAGTCTGAAAACATAGAATGTTGGACTTTATTTCCCATGACATTTGCACAATCGAATATGATCAAATTTTCTAGAGGAATTACCCGAAAGTCTTCTCTAGAATTATTTTTTTTTATATTCATGAAAACAAAATCCTACAACTTTAATTTTAGCCTCTGTCAGTACCAAGATAAAACCTCTAACTTCAAAAAACAAATAAAGAAAAGGTGAAACATATGGTGCTGGAGCAACTGAGCATCCCTATGCAAAATGAGTTTAGAACCTAACCTGACACCCTTCACAAAAAATAAATCAAAATGGGTCATGTACCTAAACATAGCAGCAAAGTTGTAAAATGCTTAGGTGATACCAGAAGGAAAAATCTAGATAAACTTGGGTATGACAATGATGTTTTAGCTATAGCACCAAAGACATGATGGATGAAAGAAACAATTGATAAGCCGGGCTTTATTAAAATGAAAATTTCCTGCTCTAATAAAGACACTGTTAAGAGAATGAGAAGACAAGCTGAAGACTGGGAGAAAATATCTACAAAAGACACATCTGAAAACAGTTTTTCTAAACATACAGAGAATCCCTAAAGCTCAAAAATAGGAAAAAAGGCAAATTTTCAAGAGTCCCCAAAGATCTGAATAAACATTTCACAAGAAAACATACAGATGTCAAAATGGTCATAAAAAGATGTTCATCACAAGTCACTGGGAATTGAATTTAAAATGAGATATTAGAACAACCAGAATCCAAAGCATTAACAGCAACAACAAAACACTGACAACACCAAAGGCTGTCGAAGTTGAGAAGCAACAAGAATTCTCATTCTTTGTTTGTACGGCTGTAAAATGGTACAGCCACTTAGGAAAACAATTTGAATTCCATATAAAACACAACATACTCGTACTATCTGATTCAGCAATCAAGTCTGCTTCTGTTCTCTCAAGGCAGTTGAAAGCCTAAATCAATTCAAACACCTGCACATGGATTTTTATAGCAGCTTTATTCATAATTGCTAAAACTTGGAAACAACCAAAATGCCCTTCAGTCAGTGAAAAGATAAATAAATTGTGGCGCATCCATACAGTGGAATATTATTCTGTGTGAAAAAGAAATTACCTATCAAGGTATGAAAAGACAGAGGAAACCCAAATGCATGTTGGTAAGTAAAAGAAGTCAATCTGAAAAGTCTGCATGGTGTCTAATCCTGACCATGACGACATCCCAGGAAGGGCAAAGTAATGAAGATGGTACAAAGATCAGTGGCTGCCAGCAGCTGGTGGGGAGAGAGATGAATGGGTAGAAAACAGAGGATGTTTAGGGTAGTGCAACTGCTCTTTATGATGCTACATTGGTGGATGTATGTCACTATACACTTGTCAGAACTCCCAGAACACACATCGAGAATGAACTCAAGTAAACGGTAGATACCCCTGTACTTTTTCACTCACTTTGGCCATGAAACTAAAACTTTTTACCACAAAAAGATTATAGATATTGTACTAAAATTTTAACTTTTCACATATATAGCTCATTACTATTTATTAAATATTATTATTTAATAAAACAATGCAATGGGCTTTAAAAATTAAATATTGAATATTTAACAAAGTAAACTTAAAAACTTGAATTCGGCCAGCGCCGCAGCTCACTAGGCTAATCCTCCGCCTTGCGGCGCCGGCACACCGGGTTCTAGTCCCGGTCAGGGCGCCGGATTCTGTCCCGGTTGCCCCTCTTCCAGGCCAGCTCTCTGCTGTGGCCAGGGAGTGCAGTGGAGGATGGCCCAAGTCCTTGGGCCCTGCACCCCATGGGAGACCAGTACCTGGCTCCTGCCATTGGATC
Organism: Oryctolagus cuniculus; assembly: GCF_964237555.1. Taxonomy (NCBI): domain Eukaryota; kingdom Metazoa; phylum Chordata; class Mammalia; order Lagomorpha; family Leporidae; genus Oryctolagus; species Oryctolagus cuniculus. The sequence goes on from NC_091434.1 coordinate 163,151,007, forward strand.
AGCCCGGTGCACCAGCCGCAGCGCACCGGCCGCGGCGGCCATTGGAGGGTGAACCAATGGCAAAGGAAGACCTTTCTCTCTGTCTCTCTCTCTCACTGTCCACTCTGCCTGACAAAAAAAAAAAAAAATTAAAAATTAAAAAAAATAAAAATTTGAATTAAATGTTAAAGGAAAGAGAGAATGCTAAAAAATGTGCTTTACTTCCTCTTTATCAAAATTTGCCATGAAATGAAGCCAGACATAAAAGAGTACAGATTAGGCAACTTTGATTATGTGAAGAATAAAAGCAGGAAATCATGGTTTCTGGTGTTAAAAAGATAGGACAGTGATGTGCTGGAGAAGCGTGCTAAGGCCAGGAGGGAATTCAAGAGGCCTATGAGGTGTCCGCTGGGTATCTTGGGATTTGGGTTTAGTTTCTAGTTCAGGTGCTTTCAAGTTTTTACCAAGATGTATTGTTCTGTAGATTTACAGCACTTCTGTGTACTTATTTTAAACTCCTTTAACATGGGGCAGGGGGAGACAGTAGTATGGTTTCTCATTTTCTGAAGTTTTGATTGAAGCAGAGTGGAGCAATAGGGTATAAAAATTGCAACATAAGCTTGAAGTTTACAGAAGGATAGAGAAGAACAAAAAGGAAGTTAAGAATGCTTCAAGTAGCCAAAAGGAATGGCCTTTTGGAATTCCTGTTACACATGTCAGAATTTCCCAAGGTTACTAATCAGAAAAGCACTATATAACCTAAAAGACAGCAAAGAAAAACAGGATGTGAAGGAATTGAGAATTTTCATAAACAGGATTAAAAATAAATTAGGAATTATTGAATACTTTGAGAGAATTGTAGTACATTCCTTTTGCCCATCAATATGTGTATTTTCATTGCTAGTCAAATTATTTTTTTAAACGAAGATGGCTGGGACCATCATTGTGGCCTAGCATGTTAAGCCATTGCCTGCAACACCAGCATCCCAGGTAGGTGCAGGTTCGAGTCACAGTTGCTCAATTTCTGATTTAGCTCCCTGCTAATGTGCCTAGGAAAGCAGTAGAAGATGGCCCAAGTCCTAGGGCCCCTGCACCCATGGGGGAGACCCAGAAGAAGATCCTGGGTCCTGGCTTTAGTCTGGCCCTGCTCTGGCTGTTGAGGCCATTTGGAGAGTGAACCAGCAGATGGAATCTCTGTTTCTCTAACTTTCAAATGCAAAAAATAATAATAAGAAAATGGAGGAAGTGGAGGAGGAGAATAAAGAAGAAGGTGTATGAATAGGAACCCATTATATCCTGTGGAATTCCCTCTTCTTTGAACTCTGACCTTGAGCTGCACTGGCACAGAAAGGGTTCTCTGGTTGAGCTGGGTGTGACCAATGGCCTCCAGGTATATTCTCTGCACAGCTCATGTGTGTTTTCTTCACACTCTGATCGAGTCTCTCGGGAGAGTCCAAACATAGCAGGTGTTCTGTATTCTGATACACATCCCTGAGCACGACAGCATCTACCTCCTTATCAGTCTTGCCATTGTACCCTAGGCAAAATGGGTCAGTGTGAGTTTTGTGTGCTCTTATTCCCATATCGCACCTTAAGGTTCCAATAACAAATGAATGGTTCAGCAGGTGACTTCAAAAGAAAAGAGAAATAGGAAACTAAAAGGCACAAGAAATCTTGAGAGTAGATGGATAAAACCTTGAAGGAGTGAAAAATCAATTTCAGACAATATCATATTGCTGACTCTTAGAGATTTAAGAGATATTTTGCAACCCGAAGTATTATGGAGATTTTTTGCAGATAGGTGTGTATTTGGGGATAGTTTTTATGTGTGTATGTTTCAAATTCAGTATGTATATTCTTTTTGTCTGGGGACAAAAGACAATAACTACCATTTATTAATTATTCACAATGTACCAGGCATTGTACTAAACCTTTAAACATGAATTACCTTTTAAATGCTCCCAAAGCACCACAGGGTGGTGTGATATTTATGTCCATCCAAAAAATGAGAACATAGAGGTCATAAAATTTCAATGACTTATCCAAGGTCTCACAACCTAAATGGCAGACCTAAATCTGAGCTAAAGTATATCTTCAGAAAGCTCACACACTTGCCACTATCTCAGTTATTGAATGACCACAAGAGCAAGTAGAGAAATATTGGAAAGAAAAGGGATACAAGGAGTGGTAAAGAAAATTAGACATGAAGGGAGATGAAATGACAGAGAGAAGTGGGAAACAGGATGAGAGGACATTCAACAAATCTTTGCCTAATGACTGTGTGTGTCATATACACAGATACCCTAAATACACATGTATTAACTCTTAAATTTGGCAACTGTTCACTTAGTGTAGCTACAAAGGTGCAAGTATGGTTCAAATGAAAAGTTACATTATACTTGTGGTTTTCTAACACATCCAAAAGATGGAAGACTCCAAATCCCCAAAGTGTAACAATTAGGAAAGCAGAATTAAAAAGAATTTTCTCATTCAGAGCCTTCCCTTTCAAACTAATTTTGTGATTAAAACTTAATGTGATTATAAGAGTTAATAAGCTTAAAGGGAAAAATAATCAAGGCTCCATTATATTCTTAGAGTCTTTCTGAAGCAAAGTATCACAGGAAAATAATTACTCCTAATAACATAGAAGCCAGTCCTTTACATACTTTCCTTCATTTTAAAAAGAAAGGTATGCAATGTTGAAATAAACAGAAGAAATCATCAGAGAATGAGCCCCACTTGATCTATTCTAGATTCATTCGATGCCCATCTCAGAACACACAGTTCAATTTACTCTGAAAATGTTGAAAACATATTCACATTTCTGTTCCTATATCCAGAGGCTGACATGACAGGGAAAACTTTGCTGAATGGTGCTATAGCAGAGCATGCTAACCAACATCTGCCTGGTTTGCCTTTCCACCAGTAATCCTTTTATAATACTTAAGTCTGTATCTTTCCAATGATTTTACAGTCTTCAGTGCCAACTGACCCATCGAAGCATTTTTGTAAGATGACTTAAGCACTTACTCCATTATATTTCTACTGATCAAAATCCTCCATGGAGCAGAGTTTATATTTTTATTAAGCACCTCTATTCATTGCATTATCTTTAGACATCACAAGAACCCATGTAATGGATGAGGAAACAAAGATCAAGAGAAGGTTTTGTTCTTCCCCGAGATCACAAAGTAGTGAGTATTAAAACTGGAATCAGAGGATAAAGCTTGTATTTCTGATCACTATGAAAAATGCAGACTCCTGCAGAAACTCTCTCCACCACCCTCCATTCCTCCCAACTCCTTCCTCTGTTTGCTCATCCTCACTCAAGGCCCACTACTAGAGCTCTGTGAAGACCCAAAGACAGCCCTTATCCCGCAATTATTGAGCCTGGGACACTTAATCTCTCTGGAATTTGCTTCTCTCTCTTTTGAAAGCACATAATTAAGATCAGGAACCGTAAGAATAATGAATGAGTTTTTAAAAAGTCCAACATCATGGGTAAAGGTATATATAGGACTCTAGGAAGAAACAGAGCCACTTCACAGATTTACTCAAGCTTTTCTTTAATGCTGGCTTAATTTTGCCTCACATGTAAATCCTCCTATTTTAAGAGAGGAAATGAGAGATTAATAAACCTTGTCTTCTGTGGCTATAAAAGAGATGAACTCAAGAAAAAGTTTAGCACCTCACTCAGAAAACAGAGGCAAGGAAAACTACACTGCTGAATTCTGTGACTTATTTGTCAGATTCATATTTTATAATTAGCTTGGAGCTTAATCAGAAACTGAAAAAATACTTAATCTCAAATCGACCTATTTACTTCTCTCTATATATTCATTGTCACTACATATTCCATTTATTTTTAAAAGTTTATATATAGATTGGATATCCATAAACCAAAAATTGAAAACCTGCAATGCTTCAAAATGTGAAACTTTTGAGTTCTGACATAACATCACAAGTGGAAAATTCCACGCTTGACCTCATACGGTGGGTAACAGACAAAATGCAAGTGCATTACAAATACTGTAAAATTACTTTCAGGATATTTGTGGAAGGTGGTATGGAACATGAATGAATTTCATGTTTAGACTTAAGTCCCCAAGAGAGTTCATGTATAGGCAAATATTAAAAATTGAACAAAACCCAAAGCATTTCTGGTCCCCAACATTTTAGAAAAGAGATATTCAACCTGTTTTTTCCAAAAAATTTCTCTATAACATGCAAACCTTTAGCTTCAAGAATTACATAACATACATCTAAACTAATATTTCATTTTTTTTCAAATGAGGAAATTATCAAAAAGTATATTATGCTTAAGACTAACAAATACTTCATCACATTTGCCTTTGCTTTATTCTGTTTGCTATATAAGTAAAATTTAATCATAAGGAAAGTATGTATTGTAACTTTAAGTGATGATATTTTATAGCAAGTTTTCCATATCCTGGCCTTCCGTGTTTTTCATGTCTTCTACTCGCAGAGGGAGATGAAACAGAAAATGGTGTTAAGTCAACTTAATAGCATCTATGCTAGATTATTGAACTAACACCAGGAACAGGTTTGTCACAATCACAAAAAGAAAGAAAGAAATTCAGGCCAGTTAAGATGCTCCTCAAAACCTCTGAGCTTCCAGTCAAAGCATAGTAGCAGTGCAAAGGCAGCATTCAGATGATCCATAGTTCTTCCCTTTGTCTTCCACTTCTTTCCATTTCACATGTACTTTATTATTTCAGATATGATGCTATCAGGATTATTAAACCTATATTTTGATTTATCTTCCCTGCCTTAAATCTCACTCACTTCAGTCTTCAAATTACAGTCATAGCTATTTTTCTAAAACACTTATCCTCGCACTTCACTTTCCTGCTCAAAAGCTCCAGGTCCTGTTTGATGTGTCATATTCAAACATTAGAGCTTGGCAGGTTTTTCTAACCCAGCCCAAGCTCATCTCGGCGATATACTTTCCTAATGGCCTCCACACCTTTTTCTTGAATTCCTCCACTGATGATTCTCAGCTTTCACAGTATGTTCTTCCCAGTCTTCCAGCTACTAAACTGTCTCCTCTGCCATGAATACCTTTTCCAAATTTGTCCACCTTAGGAAATGTCACTTTCCTTTTGTAGCACAAATCAGGTGGCACTTGCGCTCCATGTATTGTTGTAGCCTCCTTATGTCATCTCAGCCTTATGCTGCTTTATATGCCCAGGCTGCTGCTATATCACCTAGCAAGTGGAATTATTGTTAGCACATATTTCTCTACCTCCCCTGCTAAGCTACAAATGACCACTCATAGATGCACATTTTATTAATCATTGTATTCCTGATGTCTAGGGCAGAGTCCTTTTATGAGGTACTTTATAAGATTTCCAGTAAAATGTATCTAGGAGAAATGAGTAATTTATAAAAGATAAAAATGAATATAAACTAAAGACAGACGACAATAAGAATGGTTATGGACATCTGTGTTTTAAAAGATACCTGTCTCTTTAAAAAATATATAGACACTTTAGAGCTGGGAGAAAACTTAGATTAGCTCATTTTTGTACAATGCTTCCATTTAGAAGATGAAGCTAAGAGGTTGGGATGGGTTAGTAACACAGGACAGTGGTGGTCAAGCTAGCATCAAAGTCTAGGACCCCATCCCCAGGGAAGCTGTTGTGCTGCCACAAATGTGGTACTGGAGGATTTTAATCAAACACAGAACAAAATTGCATTTTGCTTCCTTGTTTTTCAATAAATTCTATTCCAACCATTGATCCTGAGATCTATTGTTATTCAATAAATTACAATTATTTTGAACAATTGCCTTAGAAAATATCCCAAGAAGAAAATAAGACACTGATATGTACTGCACAAATGATCTTTTAAAAAAAATCACATCAATATCTACTTTCAACAAATATATCTGGAAGAGACTACACAATTGCCTTTTAATCATTACTATCATTACATTAAGTCTATGTAAATTTTATGTATGGAAAAGAGACTAATTGTTAACTGTTCTTTCCTTGATTATTCAAACAGATTAACATTTTCAAATATTTATTAACATTTACACATTTTGCCATTTGATCTGAGATGTCAATGTATTTAAATTTGTGTCTTCTTTTATATTTGAGACATGAATCCTTTGACATAGCAAAACTGAACTATCCTCCGCTAATTTCTGCTTTAACATCTGTGTCTATTTTATATTTAGACGCTAAAAAAGTTGGCCTCATAGAAGTGGAGAGTAGAATAGCGGTTACCGGCCAGCGCTGCGGCTCAACAGGCTAATCCTCCACCTAGCGGCGCTGGCACACCAGGTTCTAGTCCCGGTTGGGGCGCCAGATTCTGTCCCGGTTGCCCCTCTTCCAGTCCGGCTCTCTGCTATGGCCCAGGAGTGCAATGGAGGATGGCCCAAGTCCTTGGGCCCTGCACCCCATGGGAGACCAGGAGAAGCACCTGGCGCCTGCCATCAGATCAGTGTGGTGCACTGGCCGCAGCGTGCCGGCCGTGGCGGCCATTGGAGAGTGAACCAATAGCAAAGGAAGACCTTTCTCTCTCTCTCTCACTGTCCACTCTGCCTATCAAAAAAATAAAAAATAAAAAAAAAAATATTGGTTACCAGTGCTTGGGAAGAGGAGGATAAGGGTGGTGAGATTTTTAACAGGACAGCGGTATACTTGGAAAGGAGGAATAATTTCTAGTTTTCTATAGGACAGCAGGATAGCCATAGTTGACAATTAGTTGTTTCAAAATAACTAGTAGATGGGCCGGCACTGTGGCACAGTGGGTTAAGCCGTCATCTGAAGTGCCAGCATCTTATATGGGTGCCAGTTAGTGTACCGGCTGCTCCACTTTCAATCCAGCTCCCTGCTAATGGGAAAGCAGCAGAAGATACAAATACAAAGTAAGAAGTTTGGGTTTTTGACAAGTTACAATTTCTTAAAACCAGTTCTTTTCTTAGATGTATTCATTTTCTTCCATGTGTTTTATTGACATGCATTCATAAATTCTTCATTTCAGCTTAATTAAGCAAGCTTAAGTTGTTTCTATTACCTATGATCAAACAATCTTTAATGTGCCACTGTGCTTGGTCTACCCTTGGCATAAGCACATATCTTTCCCTATTATGGAAAGCCAGTAGGGCGAATGTCTCTGGAATCCCATCCAACACTTTTCTTTTAAGATGAAGAAGGTTCTCATAACAACAGAAAAAAAATCTTTGATTCTATACAGGATGTACAATATTAATATTTTATTGCCTTGCAGTAAGGAATTGACAAAGGAACTTAAGTTTCTAAAAAATCTGAACTCCTGTATTTTATGTTTTCTTTTGATAAATCTGAAGAGTTAAAAAATTTATAGAAATAGCATTTTGTTCAAGTAGTAGCAATAAAAATAATCCTAAAAGGAAAGTCTTTGCTTCCTCTGACTTCCCAAGTTGAGAGAAGAGGTTGAGAAAATTTGCAAAGAAAACCTGAGTAATTCTAGATGTGCCCTGATTTAATTACGCTCACAATACACATGCAGAAGATAGTTCAGGTAAATTTTTAATGATGGAAAAATCAGTTTAGGTAAAATCAGTCAAACCACCATTGTATCATATGCTTTGAACTATTTTACCTTTATCTAGTTATTTTGTTAATAATTCTGAGTTGAAACATTAATCATTCTGAATTCTAATATATTCTTTTTTTTTTTTTTTTTTGACAGGCAGAGTGGACAGTGAGAGAGACAGACAGAGAGAGAAAGGTCTTCCTTTTGCCGTTGGTTCACCCTCCAATGGCCGCCGCTGCAGCCGGCGCACCGCGCTGATCCGATGGCAGGAGCCAGGATCCAGGTGCTTTTCCTGGTCTCCCATGGGGTGCAGGGCCCAAGCACCTGGGCCATCCTCCACTGCACTCCCTGGCCATAGCAGAGAGCTGGCCTGGAAGAGGGGCAACGGGGACAGAATCCGGCGCCCCAACCGGGACTAGAACCCGGTGTGCCGGCGCCGCAAGGCGGAGGATTAGCCTATTGAGCCACGGCGCCGGCTCCTAATATATTCTTTATACTGTCAGTTAAACAATACACAGAAAGCAGCATGATCATTTAAACCAAGTATCTTTGCACTGCTACTTAAGTAGGATAACTCACTTCATTACAATCTAAGACGGAATTTTAAACATCATTTTCTTTAATTTTATGCCCATATCCTGTGCAGCATCCAGTTGCTTGGGCTTCTTCACTTCCTACCATCATGACTACTACAGTCTTCCTTCAAATTGAGGCACAGTTCAACACTTATAAAAGAGCAGGGACCACAAAAAGAAACATGTATAAAATAAACTCTGACAGGTTTATTTATTACATTTGGAGACAGCTTCCATCCAATATTTAAATAGGTATTACCAAGTGATTGATTCCGTCCAGTGGGCCAATGTTTTTAATCACTGGAGAATGAATTTTATAGCTCACTGATCCACACAGAAGATCCAGAGGCTACACTAAACAAAATTTGCAGGATGTCTTAAGAAGTTCATTATTTGATAACTGGTAATGACTTTGATAAAATGTATTTGGTTATCAAGCAGAGTCAGAAGTTCTGGATCAAACTGAACACACTTGGGCCCCTGAGGTGACTGAAATTGGTCCTTAGGAATGACTGGGTTGGCCAGGGGCCTGTGTGCCCTGGAACTGGGTTGCCTATACTACATGGTGAGGATATAAGAACACTGACTACCACCTATACCATCCACTCAATGGGTATCCAATTAACAAGATAAAAAAGCTGTTTGCTAGGTTGCCAACAGAGAACACAAACTCTAAATGTCTGCCTACCATCTCTCAAAGGCCCTGTGAGGAACAATGATGTGTAAGTCTGTGGGTTGGAAGTATGCACCACTCAGCCACCAGGACCCTGAAAGCTACCTCCAAGACCAGAACTGGAACAGCAAGTAGATTGGGCATGTTGGAGCCTTCATCTTAGCAGTTTTTACTTGAACTGGCTGAAATGTTAGATTTCTGGAAATGATGACAGAGTTTTAAAAACAAACTGTAGGGGTCAGTGCTGTGGTGTACTGGGTAAAAGCCTCCGCCAGCAGTACTGGCATCCCATATAGGTGCTGGTTTGAGTCCTGGCTGCTCCACTTCCAATCTCAGAGCTCCTGGCTCTTGACTTCAGATAGTCCCAGCTCCAGCCATTGCAGTCATTTGGGGAATGAACCAGCGGATGGAAGATCTCTCTATCTCTGCCTTTTTATCTCCCTCTATAACTCTTCCTTTCGAATAAAGAAATAAACCTTTTTTAAAAAGATCAGACTGTTAAGGGAGATGTTCACATATGCTTTAGAGAATGTGGTGCATCCCACATCATCAGAATTCTAAAGAACTATAAATCTAGATCAAGGAAGATTATCATCTTCCTCCTTGAACACACTTTCAGCAAATACCCTTCAATGTTACGAACAGTACATGCCTTAGCTTTGATTGCCAGTACAAAAGCAAAAATAGCCAGACAAGGCTTCTGCTTTTGCTGCAAAATTTTGTTAAATAACATTGTTTATTTGGCTGTCAAATCTCATATGATACCTTTCTTTTGGAAACAATTTCCAAGTAAATTCATTGTCTCCTGAAAAACAGATAGGCTTGCTTCTATCATGTAATGAAAATTATGTGTTCCATTGAATGCTCTTTTATGCTTTGACTGCTTAAATAGCTCAGATCTTAATGTAATCCTTGATTCTGGTAACCATAATTCTTTCTTGCTCCTTTAATAGTTTAGATAGTGTCCTTCAGAACAACCCAGTGTGTCTTTGTAACCACAAACAAGAAAGGTGTTAACAGGGAAAGAACATTACAGATAATAATGAAGTTTTTCTTTAAAAAAATAAGGAATATCCTGAAAAATATTAAAAATCAAGAGATTACATAATATGATAATTTGATTATATTCAAGTCTCTTACCCTGTATTGTCAGCTATCGGATCACAGCCAAATTTCAGATCTACTAAAATTATGCTCCAAGTAGCTCAAACACAGTGTTTAAAATTCTTGCACTAAAATCCACATGCTTTCCATCATCCTCACCTGGAGTACACTTACTCTTACACCAGATACAGCTCTATTATGCTCCAGTAGTCTCCTACTACTTTTGCACATGCAGAGCAAACCTTAAGAATGGGCTACAAGATCTCACTTGCTCCATATGTCCCTGCTTACTGCTCCACCCGTCCCTCAGACACCCCCACAGATTTCATTTGCCTTAACACTGTAGAACAGGGAAATTTTCCTTGTTATACACTCCAAGAGTCCAGCACACCTTGTTTTTTAGCACTCACTGCAGATTACACAGTTATATGTTTGTGTTTATTTAAGTTTCCAAAGAAACTACACCCCATGACTGTTTTGCCTATTTTTACGAATAGTGTATCTTTAGCACCAATCACAGTGCATAAGACAGTCTACATGCAAAATAGCTGCCTCTGGACTAAATTAGTGAAATTTCATTAAACCATTTCATGCTTCTCGTTCCACAGGGGATTTTAAACTGCAAATTATTCAAGGAGTCATCTCAAAAGATAAGCACAGCAACAGAAGTCTGATCAGGTACAGAGAGGATTTTGAAAACCATAAAAAGTGAAAAGAAGAACTCAGAGATCATTGGAGTCTAGAGGCAAATCATCTTAATAGTTGTTAGACATTAGGAAATTCCTTAATAGTTGTTAAAAGCATCATTATATTAGAGTATAGTATAATAACTGAAGTCATCAAGGAATGGCTGAGGTTTGATCTATGTTAAACTAAAAGAGAAATCTGTAATTCACCTTTAAAATGTTATAATCCACTGCTTCTTTAAGAGATCCCCGTCCCCTGGAGACAAGCTCTAGTTATTGAGAAAACTGACTTATCTGTGTTCTTCTTCTCACATACTAACTAACAATATCGTATGAGTGAAGTGTTTTTCAACCTCACATTATGGTAAATAACCCACATCAGAACATTCCTTTTTGGCCCAACTTGATCATTGCTTGAAAGTTCCCCTTAATACAAAAAAAGGAAGAAAAAAAAAGAGGATTAACGCTATGCAATGTTCCCCAAAAAAATCTGAAGAAAGGGATATCCAATGTTGAATGTAAACCAAATTCTGCCTCATGCTGCCTGAACAAAGAAAAAGAAGTTTCCACTTGAATTCTAAATTGAAGATGACCTTGTACTTCTTTGAGAAAGGCTGGCAGCTGAGGTCACTGGAGTGTATTGTGATGGACAGTGCAGTGCTGTGCGTGGCTCAGAGGCATGTCCATTGTGTGGATTACAGCCAAACCAAAAGAATTAGACTGCTCAGGGCATTCTATCATTTCATTTGGAAATAATGGTCAAAGTCATGGGCAGAAACCATTACAACATTCATGAAAGAACAGCAACAGCCAATAATTCCATCACTTCAGACAAGTTCAGCTATCCTCAAGCCAATACTATGAATCCAGTGTGTTCTGTATCAGTTTTTGTGGCAATCACTGAAGCAACATTTCTGCTTCTACAGTAGGAAAAATCCCATCCACACTGCACTGTATTCAGCACCTTACTTTCAACTGGCTAAATTATTGAGAAAAATACAAAGGAAGAAAAGACACAGAAACTTAACACTCTTGGAATATAAATATATAGCAACTCCACATCACCCACTTTTTCCAAGTCAGCCTTGTTTAAAAAGATTAAAATCAGTTTCAAAACATCTACAATTTCTAATCATGGCATGAACAAAACATTTTCAAAGAAATCTACTGTTTTTAATGGTTTCAAATGAGCCTTCCAAGTTATTTTTTAAATAGTGATATTTAAGTAGAATATTTTGATTGATAGAGGTTTATTTTTAACATTTGCATCTTTCAGGAGCAGATTAACGGTAGCACAAAAAATATGTTTGGGATTTAAAAGCAGGTGGAAAAACTCACACTTCTGATTAAAAAAGAGATCTTCTAATCCTGTGTTTTCTACTCTGCCTGGTGTCTTCTATAAATAGGGGGAAGAAACACACCCTGTCACTTCTAAAGTATTTAGAGACAAAAAAAAAAAAAAAAAAAACATAGTTGTAACTTACCATTAAAATTTACAGCCCGAATATAACCAAGTAGCTCTTTCCCATCAATGGTACTCATTCGTGGGCAAAGGCCAATGTATCCCGGGCAGAGATCTTTGTGCATATTGTGCAGGGCATATGCCATAGAATACACAGCATCAATTACAAATTGGACCTTTCCTTCCTGCTCATAAGACGAATCCCGAGCAATTCGCTCCAGGCCTGCAAAACAAAAAGGAAACCATCAGTTGGCACCATTAGATTTTAATAAAACAAAGATTTAGGTTAAAATTTCCATCAGTTGAAGCATACTGAGTGTGACACAACTAGCTGGTTTTACCTCTGACTTCTTTAGTCCTAGACCTACTGAGTCACACTTTTAAACTGAGGATTGAATTTTTTGTTTGGAAAGAGCACACATCATATTTCATTAGCAACAAAAAGATACAAAGTAAGTATGAGAAGCAACAAAAAGATACAAAGTAACAGAGAAACACACTTCATTATCTTTATTTCCATCTTATTGAGTCCTGTTACATTGTCTTTGTAGTAATTACATAACATTTTGGTAGTAACTTCATCTTGGAAGTAAAAGGTGCAAAATGCCATTCTTTTCCACTACCTCAGCTGCAGAAGCATCATTTAATTCATGGTTCAAAATAAAGTCTCCCCTGCCCCCAGATCTGTTCTTGTTTTGAATGTGCTCTATTTGAAAGTCTTTTTTGTAGCTATTATATGACAATATTTCCTTAAGTGGCTCTAGTTATCTTTGAAAGATGCATTCAGTTAATTTCCTTTTTTAAACTCTATTTTCTATTTTACTTTTCTATTAGAAATAAGTAGATTGCTCAAAATGAATGCCATTCAAAATAATTGTACCTGCGCTTTGGCATATTTCAGATTGAGAACTGGCATTGGAGATTACCTTTAAGCCATTGCTTCTCATTTATAGAAGCATGCAATGTTTTAAAGGGAAGATTAGCTATGATCCAACAGTCTCATTTTTAAAGGAGGAAACTGTGACTCGTGGAGATCATCATGGCAGCCACGTAGAGAGCAGAGAGAAAATCTAGAAAGAATCCCAGCCTCAGACTGTAAACCCAATATTTTCTCAGTGCCAAGAAAATTTGGTGGGTGGTAAGAAAAAAAACTGTAGAAATAGCATCAAGTGCTTATTACAGAATGCAAACAAATCTATCATGTCCACATCGCTCCCAAACCTTACACAGCTGCTAACACTTGAAGAGACCAAAAGCAAGTGCTTCAAATTTCTCATGGAAGATTTAACAAATATTTATTTATTTATGAATTTATTTTTATTTATTTCAAAGGCAGAGTGACAAATAAAAGGAGAAGGAGAGAGGAGGGGGAGAGTGAGTGATAGAGGGAGGAGCAAAATGAGAGAAGCAGGAAGAGCAGTGGAAAAGGTAGAAGAGGGGGGACAGGGATCTTCCATTTGCTTGTTCACTCCCCAAATGACCATAAGCAGCCAGGGCTAGGCAAGGCTGAAGCCAGGAGCCGAGAGCTCCACCTGGGTCTCCCATGGGCCCAAGTGCTCAGGCCACCATCATCTGGTTTCCCAGGGGCATTAGCAAAGAGCTGGTTTGGAAGTGGGGCTGCTGAGACTAGAACTGGTACTGTGATATGGGATGCCGGCATCACAGGTATCACAGTACCAGTTATTTTCTTAACACCAATGCATATGTTCTCTAAATTTAAACACTTGAATTAAAATAGTTGTTTTGTATTTGGGTATTTTTAAAACCAGTGACTTTCTTCTAGACAAAGGTAGTAACCAATGTTACATTGGACATTTTTCCTGGTCTCAATCACTTGGGACACTGTTTCTTTACATGCTGTTCCAGCTTCTGCATTCGGCTATTATGTTGAACTCCCCTCCTTTTTTCAACATGCTTTTCTGATATCCCTCATGACTCCAAGCTGTAGTCTCCAAGATTGAGTCTCTTTCCTCCTCAATCTTAGAATCTATTCATTCTCAATACAGTCAGCTGTTACCATTTCTAAGACCTAGATAAATAACTTGGAATCTGAAACCCAGGCTTTGGGGTCTAAACAGTAGGTCAATTTCTAGTACTCTATTAAACTTGTTTTAGAAACTATCATTTTGGAAACTTGGCTTTCCACGTCTTTCTTGTCATTTAATCACGACACCCGCATTTCCAACAGCCTATTATTTCCTTAAGTAGTTTGCTTTCAAATTAAAATTGATATATCTAAAACAAGGCTAGTCTAGTAGATAATTATATCATTGCCCTGAAATGTCCTATTGAGGGCTTTGTAGAATTGAGAGCATGGAAAGACAAAGATCAGTTCTTAAAAATGTGTCAAAAGGTATATCTACTCCTTCAATCTGCCTTAACTGCCTGCCCTAAGGTAAGGTTCATGGGGACAATGCCCCCTTCATTTCTGTAGGTAGCACCTTTGTCTCCTGAGTCCTAGGACAGCACTGCTTATCTTCAGAATTGCACAATTTTAATCACACAGTATACAATTCAAAAATACGTATCTATCAAAGAATGGCTGCAGGAACTAAAAGACTCAGTTTTAGTTTTTCATTTATTTGAAAGCCAGTACAACAGAGTTCTTACCCACTGGCTCACCTGCAGAATGTTTGCCAGGGCTGGAGGAGGCCAGGCTGATTCTAGGAATTCAACCCAGTTGTCCTACAGGACTGGCAGGGACTCAACTATTGAAGCCATCACCTGCTGTTTCCCAGTGTTCCATTATCAGGAGGCTGGAATTGGGAGCGGAGCTGGGCATTGAACCCAGGTACTCCAGTATGGAACATGGACATCTCAACCAGTGTCTTAACACCAAGCAAGACACCAGCTCCCTGTTTCTTTACAGACTCTTATCTGATGACCAACTACTCTGGTTAGTCCAAGACCTGAGTGGAAAAATATAGACAGCCCTGGGAAAACTGTTTATGGAAAAAGAAACAAGTGAAAAGGAAACTTAGTGATAAGATTGAAGTAACTGCTTTTAAGATCAATGCCCAAGCCTAGATAGATATATCGATGTTTCATTTATTTTGCATCACTGCACTTGGTAAGTGAAAATGAAGATTATGGCACTCAGAAAAGCTGCTTCCATGCTTGGTTGTCTAATCAGATACAGATTTCTCAGTGTCACCAGCACTGCTGTATCAGTGTCTTCCCAACTAAAGGACATGAAGAATCTAACATTTAAAAGGATGCTCTAGAGATTCTGATACAAGCAGCCAGAGCTGTGCACCAGCTTTTGGAAACCACTTCTCTTCAACATCCTAATCTTCAAAAATGTCGGTACAGATTTACTGCTTAGAGATTTTTATGGAATTGTATCAAAATCAAAATACAGTCAGACAGCCAAACCCATGGGTTCTCCTCAGTGGATTCAAACAAATATATAAGTGGAAAATATTCAGAAAAAAATGCTTCCATCCTGAACATATACAGACTATTTTGTCTACATTATCCCCTACATACAGTAAAACAATTTGTATTGCTTTTATATAATGTGAGGTGTTATACAGAATCTAGAGAAGGAGGTACTTAGCATGGTTTCTTGTTTGCATCTATCCTATCTAAGAGACTTGGTCATCTGTGGGGCTCCAGGAACCAATTCCCATGGACAGAGAGGGATAACAGTAACTCTTCCATGGTTTGTGTATCTAGAAGGAAACCTACTCAAATACTTGCCCTTTTCCCACCAGAAGAAGAGTTTAGGGACAAGTAGCTCTCAACATCTATAAATCAAAGTTTCCACTGTACCCTTAGACACACAGGAAGGCCTGGAGCTGACTGCAAGAGTAGAAGCAGGCCGGCGCTGTGCCTCAATAGGCTAATCCTCCGCCTTGCGGTGCCAGCACACCGGGTCTAATCCCGGTCTTCTGTCCCGGTTGCCCCTCTTCCAGGCCAGCTTTCTGCTATGGCCCGGGTGTGCAGTGGAGGGTGGCCCAAGTGCTTGGGCCCTGCACCCCATGGGAGACCAGGAGAAGCACCTGTCTCCTGCCTTCGGATCAGCATGGTGTGCCGGCTGCAGTGCGCCAGCCGTGGTGGCCATTGGACGGTGAACCAACGGCAAAAGGAAGACCTTTCTCTCTGTGTCTCTCTCACTACCCACTCTGCCTGTCCAAAAAGAGTAGAAGCAGAGGCTGTAAGTAAGAAAGTGAAAGGAATTAAATGTTTTCTCTTGGGAATGTGGAAACAGAAAAATAGAAGAGTGAAAAAAGAAGAGGCAGGGGGGTGAGGCAAAGGAAGACGGAAGACGGAGAAGCACAGGAAAAGGTTTGAGTGCAGAAACAGCAGAGAAATTCTTTAAATCACAACGTTCACCATCCCAGATTAAGCTGTTTATATTGTTGCTCTGCAAATGCCCATGCTGAACACACACACACACCCACTCTTCTCCTGGGCATATTGTGGTTTATCTGATTGCTTCCTTTTGTGTGCTTTAAGAAAAAGGAGGATTTCCATGTTTCCAATATTAAAGGGTGAAGGGTGGAAAGCAAGTATAGAATTGACAATGGCTAACCAAATTGCTTCATAGAAATCAATCATCACGAGAATGTTAAGGATCCTGGAAATTTTCCACAATCATGGAACAGATATAAGAGCAAGACATGCATGAATATTTTATACTTTTAAGTTCACTCTATCTCAAAATGTTCTGGATTTGCTATATTATAATTTTTAATGTCACTACAACTTCTCAGTCTATAAAGATAGACTTTAGCATTTAACAATTGAGATATATTTATATGTTTGCCTTATTAAGTATAACAGAGATACCCAACTTAATATTCTTTTCTCTGGCTTTTCTTTTATAAAAAAATCAATTTCATGTGTAATGGATTCATGTGTCCTCTTGAATACCATATCATCTCATGAAAGTTATGAGAATAACTGTGCAAACTGTTTATTTCCTTGGTTAGCTGTAAACTCCAATTCAAATGAAGATGAAACATATCCAACTTCATACATTTTATCCCTTTAAAGTTCAGAAGTCTGTCTAGTGACTGGTGTTACATATGAATCAGTGCACACTGTGACTTTTTCCTTAAACCAATGTAAGCAAATGGTAGAAAACTGAAAGACTAACCACTGATACCATTCCTAAGTTTAAAAACAAATCCTTCGATTTCTTAGCAGCTATTTAGACAATGTACCTTCCTGTTTCCTAACACTGCAACCTCCTGACAACACTGAAGCTTTTACAGCAGCTAGGGTCTGCTCCTCTGATTCTGCCTCTGATTCACTCATTCATCCCAAAGAGGAAGCTTAGGAAGCTGACAGTGACTCAGCAACTTCACCGACTGCAAAATTTCATTCTGCTATAGTTTCTTGCACTTTATAGCATTAATGCATTACTTTTAAAGCACTAAATATTATCAAAGGTTGTATGTCGGCACCACTTAAAACATCACTGATTGTAAAGTTGTGATGTATTTTAGCATATATCTTAAAATTAACAACATATAACAAAGTACTTGCATGGTGGCACAGGAAATGAGCCCCATAAATTTTATAGCAAGATTGTTTTATGTTTTCACTAATGAAATCTAAAACTTCTGATCGTATCTCATGTTCCTGGGGAAAAAAATAGCAAATTCTTACTGGTCCAAGAAAGTCCCACATGCTCTTTAGTTAAGATCTTTTTGTATGTTGTGGTGTGGCATCTTCGTTTTTATTCCTTCTTAGTAAAAAGGCAATTAAGCTCCTCTACAAAGCACAGTGCAGGTTACAGTGTGGGCTCCTAAGATGAACCTCACAGGGATTTTAAACTCTAACTGTTGCATGAAAGTCGTGGGGCTTTGTTTTCTATGTATTTCTCATTGCTCAGGTTAGAGTTTCTAAATTGAAACGTCAGAAGGTTGCTTTTATTTACCTAAAATTGGGTATATGAAACTTCCTACATTTACATGCTGATGATTAAGTAAACAGCTGGTCAACTTAGGGCAAAAATAAAAATGGAAGTCTTATCATTTGCTTTATTGACAGCAAATCAACAGTTGGCTGTGTTCTCTGGTACTACAGCCTCAGCATAGAGTCAAAATACTCCCATACTGTAAATTTGTAAGTTAAAAAGTAATTTTTCTGTAATTCCTCCCCAACCTTTCCTTACATATGCAGTAACTATTTTAAATAATTAAATAATATTCTAAGTTGCTTCAGAGAGAAGGGTGAGAGAGAAGAAGAGAATGTATGAACCTGCTATGAATAAATACATGTATGCATATAAGACCAAATCAAAGTCATTTTGAGTTCCACAAGCTCTCTATATGTCCCACTAGTGATAATCAGGGATAAGGCTGCCACATTTTACATTGCACATTTCCTAATACCATACATAAATGTTACAACTGCATAGCACAATGGCTTTAAATCAGTGAGAAACATGCTAAGAATCCACCACACGCCAAAGAGTCATTGTTATCAAGCTGGCAAGGATAGGCCACCTTTTACTGAACTTAAGTAGATTTTCTTTAAAGGATACGGTAAGGGGAGGCTGGGGAAGAATCATTAGCACGTTCAGTTCTACAGGAATGTCTCCTGAGCAGCTGGACACAGACATGGAAAGTGGGGTCCTGCCACACTGCAGAAGAATGAAAACACTGACCCTAGAGAAGGAAGAATGACAACGTGAGGCAAGCAGCTAATTATGGGAGAAAGGACGGTGGACAGACCTGGATTCAGGTCCCATCTGTACCACTTAGCAGTCACGTGGTCTTGGACACATTCCTAGGCTTCATGTCCTTTCAGCTCTAAAATTCCAGAATCTGGGGCATGTTCTCTTATTTCTATAAGATCCCTTGAAGATTACATAAATGTGTGACTAAACACTTCTAAACCCAATTCTCCAGAACTGGGAGATCCAGCAGTGGGCTCCTGGGGAGAGCAGGACGTTCTGCACGCAGGACAACAGCAAGTGTCAGCCAGAGGTGTTCTTCCTGCACTCAGCCCTGCTCACCTGCTAGCACATGCTCTAAGACTGGAGCCATATCCCAAACCTGGTTCCTCGTCTTTTTCATTCCAATACAACGGTGCACAAGGAGGGACATATGGCCCTGAGAAGGCAACCATAAGCGGGACTCGAAATTCCATAAATCTAGAGCAGGCCGTTTTTTAAGTTGATAATTTTGTATGGTCCATGAATGATGTGATTAATATCCAAATGGCCTTTGGCAGAAAAAAGGTATGGAAAATAAGGTCAGAGAAGTGAAAGAGAAGAGGGGAAATGGGGAAGTCGTTTCAAAAGCAGCAACTCTTTAACACTAAATTGTTACTCTTTTACAAAGAACTAAAACTCAAAAAGTTCAAATAATTTACCCAAGATCAGAAAGGGATGGCAGTAGATGATAATTCAGAGCCCAGTCTGACTCCAAACCTCTGCTGCAAACTACCTCCAACCCACAACTCCTCTTGTGTGAAATTACAGAAACTACATTTTGCTTCTCTGATAGCCTATTTAAATTAAAACCACTACCGGGGCCAGCGCTGTGGTGTAGCCAGTAAAGCCCCCACCTGCAGTGCCTGAATCCCATACAGGCGCTGGTTCAAGTCCTGCCTGCTCCACTTCGGATCTGGCTCTCTGCTCTGGCCTGGGAAAGCAGTAGAAGGTAGCCCAAGTTCTTGGGCCTCTGCACCCACGTGGGACAACCAGAAGAAGCTCCTGGCTCCCGGCTCCTGATCAACACAGCTCCAGCCATTGAGCCATCTGGGGAGTGACCCAGCAGATAGAAGACCTCTCTCTCTCTCTGCCTCCCCATCTCTATGTAACTTTGACTTTCAAATAAATAAATAAATAAAATCTTTAAAAAAAATTACAACCACTAGCCTTACGAGAGGCTAGCTTCCTAAATTAAATAGAGGTTGTATGCATCAATCTTTTAAGAGTAGTGGAACAGATGACATTAGAGTATTATAATATAAACTTTTACAGACACACTAACAAATAGTAACGAATGACAATAGCTATAATGAACTGACCTAAAAAGAGAAATACATTTCTATAGCATATTAAGCATTTTTCTTAAATAAAAACTTGCTTGTGAATTTCAACCACCTACCTGAGATAAAACTGGCATAAAATGGCTTAAATTCATAAATAAGATGATTGGATATCTTTGATGAAAGACAAAGCAAATAAAGATTTTAAATTCATATATTTCTAAAGATCTATTTTTTATTTATTTGAATGTCAGAATTGAAGAAAGAATGGGAAAGAGACAGAGACAGAGACAGAGAGAGACTTCCCAAATGGCCATACAGCCAGGTTTGTGCCAAGCAGAAGCCAGGAGCCCAGAGCTGCTTCTTCTGGGTCTCCCACATGGGTGCAGGGACCCAAGCACTTAGGCCATCTTCCACTGACTTTCTCAGGTACATTAGCAGGGAGCTGGATCTGAAGTGGCACAGCTGGGACTCAAACCAGCACCCAGATGGGATGATGGCATTGCAGGTGGTGATTTAACCTGCTATACCACAATGCTGGCCCCTAAATTCGTATCTTTTAAACAAATAGGGTATGCTAGTATTGAAGGACAGAGTACTTGTACGTATAGCATTTCTTTAGGAAAATAACATCACACTCAAAAGAGATCCCACACCTGAGGTTGGGCTGTGTGTGTTTTATAGGAGCTTGTCAAGGACCTGCAGAGACAGATGTATTGGACTAATGAACTAATTTGGGACCTGGCCTTAACTATTTACAAGGAGCAGAGAAAATTAGAAGATAAGGGTCCTTTGCTGAAAATCATCTACTCTCACTCTTCTCCTGTAATTTAAATGTAGTAGCAAGAACTGAAGCCTCTCAGCGAACTGCCTGAGGACACATCAGGAGACATTGGAAAATCAACCTCTGAAGAGCTCTAGATCAGCGCACAATAACTCCTCTCCTTTGAGCCTGGCAGGAAAGGAAAGTGCTTCAGGCAGGTGCCAGGTGACCCCTTCAGGTGTTGAAATTTCCATGCAATGCCCCAGGGTTTCTAAAACACTGGAAAATGAAGGCAAGTGGCAAATAAGATGAAGAGTGTATCTTCAGGCAAAACAACCAGTTTAAAAGAAAGACATTCAGAAAAGCAAGTTATTTCATAGATAAGTCCCTAAGTCCCTAAACACAGAAAAGGCTGTTTGATTAAATCCAATCATTTGCATTTTTCTACATAATTATCTTAGATCATGCAAATGAGAAACAAATTTTGATTGAAAATAACGTAAGTTCCTCTCTTTAAAGTATATTAAAGACACACCCACCCATAAAAGAATTCACATTTTCCCAGAATAATTTCCACTCCAACAGATAGGATGTATAAACCTCCCGCCCCTCACCAATTGTTAAGCCATTACAGACCCTCTGATGTGGCTCAAGATTTGCCTTTTAAAAATGCATTTCTTTTCCATTTTCTTTTTCAAAATACAGTCTTACTAGAAGTGTAGGAAATACAAGTGGATAGAGAAGAAAGAGAAGAACACATACTAACCTGCCACTTAATCACTATTGGTATAATGATCTAATGCGTTACAGCATTTCTCTCTCTTTACTTTCGATATTAAGGGGACAAATTATTTTAATCTGTAGACTTTTTAATAAGCTATATTCACTTCACTTATAGTGAGAATTTCACAGTATTGTAGGAAAGCATGCTTTATAATCTTTAACATTTAATTAAGATTCTTGTTTAATCTTCAATCACTTAGTTGATTCATATTTTTACATTTAAATTTTTATTGATACTGAATGTGATATTTGAGATAAGAAAGGGGTCCTAACCTTATGTTCTCCAAATAATGAACCAGTTCTCCCAGTACAACTTCTTGAATGGGGAATTCATTACTCATTAATTTACAAAAAGTCACTTTGAACTCATATCAAATTTTTACACGTTCTTGGAGTTTTCAATCTAAGCAGTTTGTCAATAGTACATTTTTTACAACTATTGTCCTTTGTACTTTGCTATACAATCAGTTCAAGTAAACTCAGTCATACTCATTTCTTCAATTTCTTGACTTGGGGGACTCGTATTGTGTCACGGTGCATTACATCAACGCCTGCAACCCAGGCAACCCATAGAAGCCACAGTTTCAGTCCCAGTTTCTCCACTTCCCATTCAGCACCTGCTGGTAAACCTGGGAGAGCAGCAATGATGGCCTAAGTGCTTGGGCCCCTACCCATGTGTGAGACCTGGATACAGTCTCAGGCTCCTAGCTTCAGCCTGGTCCAGCCTCCCCAACCTTCCCAATTGTGGCCATTTGGAAAGTGAACCAGTGGAGGAAATTTAGATCTATGTATCTCTCTACCCAACCCCTCCAGGTAACTCTGCCTTTAAATAAATAAATCTTTTAAAAAATCTTGATTTGTGTCACAAATAAACTGTAGAATGATTTAAACTAATTCAGAAAATTGGCACTTTTATTGAATTGCATCAAGTTTTAAAAATAACTTTGGAAAACTTGACATCAACACAATATAAAAATTCCATTTGAGAACATAGAATCTTTGTTTATCCAATTTTTTAACATTCTTAGTAAAGAAATGTCACATTTCTTTTTAAGTTAATTCTTTGATATTTCATGTTTTGTAGCTATAAAAATAGGAATATTTTAAGTAGCTATTGATAGTATAATTCATAAATTTCAATTCAATGATAATGCTTAACTTTTTCCTCCCCTCTCATTAAAATTATATGCTTCCTAGAAGGTCCAAATTTTGTTCTCTTTTATAAAAGAAGCAAAAAGCAAAGGAGCATGGGATCTGAGATCCAAACAATGAAGAGCTCAAGCCCTTCATTCACAAAACTGAGTTTGCTACTTATGTTGCTTGGTTGCAATGAAGAGCAAATGAGACATTGTAGGGCACAGAACACATTATGTAGTGAATCAATGAACACCATTATTTGATATGCAGGATTATAAAATACTTGACCTTCTATAAGGTGCAACACTTGTCCAATTAAATAAAGAGATTGCAACAGTAATATTTCAGTACACACGGAAAAGGCAATTTTCTTCAGTAATAAGGAACAACTAACCTGTAGCAATCTGCCTGGGTTCAAATTTCAACACCATTGTCACCTACTTGGGAGCTTTCCCTAGGTCTCTTAACCAATGTTTCAAGTTTTCTCACCTGTACCATGAGGATATTAACAATAACTTCTCATGGGAGTGACGTCATCAACAAATAACTGAACATTTTTAGGACAGTCTGAGGAGTGTGTTGAAAATAGTAGGCACTATGTAAGAGATGTTTTTCATTTATATTTTTTTTTGACAGGCAGAGTGGACAGTGAGAGAGAGAGAGACAGAGAGAAACGTCTTCCTTTACCGTTGGTTCACCCTCCAGTGGCAGCCTCGGCTGGCACACTGTGGCCGGCGCACCGCACTGATCCAAAGCCAGGAGCCAGGTGCTTCTCCTGGTCTCCCATGCGGGTGCAGGGCCCAAGCACTTGGGCCATCCTCCACTGCACTCCCTGGCCACAGCAGAGAGCTGGCCTGGAAGAGGGGCAACCGGGACAGAATCTGGCACCCCGACTGGGACTAGAACCCAGTCTGCCGGCGCCGCAAGAAGAGATGTTTTTATTCTTATCATATTTATCATCACCATCCAGTAGACTTCTGTGATATCTGAAGCACCAAGCTGGATACAACAGTAGACACAACTAACCCTGGGTTGCAGAGTGACACAGGGCCTAAGCCAGGAAGAGTACATGGGAGTGAATGAGATGACAAGGAAAGCGGGGGTGGGCAGAGTGACAGCAGTGGCAAAGGCCTGTCACTGGGGTGGGGGCAGGGAGAGTACAAGGGGATGAAACAAGGCCCAGCCCAGCCTGTGAGGTTGGGCCCCAGGAAGCAGGAGGGTGGCACAGATGAGGCCTCAAAGGGGCTGAGGCGAAATCTTGGGGACCCCTCCATTTAGCTGGAATCAACTTGTCTTCTTCCTCTGCGCAGTGGGAAGCCAAGGAGATTCCCAGTGCAAAAACTGGGTCAGAAGAACAGGAAGCAACGTGGAGATGGAGAAATGTAAATGCAACATGAAGCATGCTTGAAGTTAAAAACAATGGGAGTTGGATGTGGAAACGGAAGCCAAGAGTGGCACGAAGAGTGACTTCCAGGTCTCAGGCTTGAGCTTCCAGACAGATGCTGGTGCTGTTCAATGAGCAGGGCGACACTGTCTAGGCCAAAAACCTAATGTCCCACCAGATAACTGCAGAACTGCCTAAGGGGTAATCAACCAGGCGCGTCTCACGGAAATTCTTCTGTCCTGCACTTCTGAAAACGTCTGTCTACTCATTAGCACCACAGAGATACACCCTGCCTGACTTGATGCATTTCTACATCCAGGTGTAAGTTTCCAATGCTGAATTATCCTTATTTCTATTACTATTTATAATCCCTGGGATGCCAATTACAACCAAGAATTGGGGAGAAAGATGATATAAGCAATTGTGTCCAAGACTATATTACCATTCTACACGTGAATTGAATCATCCCTTTAGCAAGTGACTAATAGTATTATCTCAGTACTCCTTTTTTCATCAAAAGGCTGAATGGTAATGACAGACTGCCTTAAATACAGATATAGGAAGGTGAAACAATTCCCCCTTTCCACTCTCTAGTTTTGCCTTCCTATTCTTGACATTTTTAAGGTTTTGTCAACAATGCAGTAATGTTACTACACAACACAGGAGTCCTTAAAATTTGCAATTAATAAAATAAGAATGCATGTGCTAAAATGACCATAAAAACCATCATATCTGCTGTTTTGAAACTTCATGGCTTTGCCAGGTAGTGATAGTTCAAACAGATATAGTGAGTGACAAACAAGACATTTTCAAAATAAACAAAACACAGAAATTGAATGTATTAGATATAGCAATAGGAAGTCATTTTATTAAAGCCTTATTTTACCCGTGAGGTGTGCATGTGAGGTTGCCATACCCAATAAATTATTAATCTAGAGTGCATCAACAATAAGAAAAAGTATGAACCTCACTGACCTAGCTCTATTCTCTCATTTTACAAATGAAAGAAGAACTGGGTGATTTTTCTGAGTCCGACAGCTCACAGAGGGGCAGAGGCAGGAACAGAACCCTAATCACCTAATTCCCTGACTCTGCTTTTATGTCATGTTGCCTCACAGGCACATTTTCTCTTCTACTGTAATTCAATTCCATATAGGACAAATAAAACTTAAGGGAATCACTGAATGAGTGTGCCCATGAAGAATTAAAAGTCGTGAGAAAGTAAATGAGTTACAGAAAGTAATGTATAACAAGAAGGACTTAGTTATCGGAAGGTTCTCTCTTACTCCAGTGGGTAACTGTATCGGCATTTTTGGATAAAACAGAAAGATGTACAACAGAAACAAATAAAAAAGGCCCCAACACCTTAAGATGCATATCCTTTCAAAGGAAGCTTTAGGGTGTGTGTGTGTGTGTGTGTGTGTATGGAGCAGTGCATCACTCCGATGAGAAATGAAAACAATTGTTGCCTCTGTGCCATGTGGTCAATCCTCGGGATGACTGACTAGGTCTTTCACTTTTCTTCCCAATTTTAGGGGTCACCGCACAGGTGTGGGTATAATGCCAGTGGCTGATTAAAGCAGGTCGCAATCTGTCTGGAAGAGTTTCTGTGCCATCCTTCATAGGGACAGAGACCAGACAGGGTGACCTCTCCTGCAGCCTTCCAATTAATTCAATCAGCCTCTGCTTCTATCAGACATCTTCAGGGATGCAAGCACGCTCGCTCCAAGTCCTCACCAGGAATCCGTAAACAGGGACCGCAACCGTGTTTCATCAATAAGCAGATTCATCTTTCAGTCATCATTTTAATTCACAACTTGTTTCCAAGAACTATTTCCTTCTCCAATAATCTAAAACCTCATGGAGGACAGGGCCTGGCCTAACTCCTCCCAATTCCCAATAGGACTAGAATGGTACCTAAACAAGTCTTGGTTTAATACCACTGTTTGTTAAAATAACCTGAAGTGAGACTTTTCTCAAGAAGAATATATAACTGATAATCCCAACTAGCTGTCTATGAGGCCACATTCCTTTCATTTTTATATTCTATGAAGTGCCACATCAGGAAACTATTATGACATATAATAAAGCACAGCTGGGAAAACTTTGGTCAAATAAACTAGCTCTATGCCTGTTAGTTTATTTTTAGTGTAAAAGGCAAAGTGACAGAGAGAGAGAGAAAAAGAGAATATCATTCATCTACTGGTTCACTCCCTAAATGGCCACAATAGCCAGGACTAGGCCAGGCCAAAGCCAAGAGATACCAACTCCATCCAAGTTTCCCACTTAGCTTGCAGGGGTCAAAGTACTTGAGCCATCATCTGCTGCCTTCCTAGGCACATGAGCAGGGAGCTAGATTGGAGGCATAGTAGCCAGTACTCAAACAGGTGCTCAGATACGTGATCCTGGCATTGCAAGCAGCAGCTTAATCTGCTGCACTGTAAAACAGACCCCAGATCCCATGCCTGCTATTTTTATGTTAAAATAAATAAATGTACACAAAAGGTAGGGTTGGTAGAAGTGTTTCTTTTTTGTTTCTCTCCAAATGGACCTGTAAGGCAATTTCCATCTTAGAGAAAACAGGCTGTATGAGCCTAACTGCATTAGACTGTGTTGAAACCACACAAGCAAGACGAGGTTAGTACTCACATGGTAGCTTATTTCAAGGCCCTCATAAATCATGAACTTCCCATTGTACTGATATTTGTAATACTATCAGTAAACATCACTACTCATTAAGCAGAACTAATATGTGGTGTTGCCAAACAAAAACTCCAAGATCAACTTACAATGGAAAGAGAATGAATTAGCTTGACAAGTCTCTCCCTAGAAGAAGATCTAGCTAGTATGATACATGGTATTCTTCAAAGCTACATGTGCACTAAATTATATTTCATGGCTTGTACAGGTGGTATCATAGACCCGGAAAATATTTCCAAAACAAAAATGGAATTGTGGCCCAAGAAAGACTGAATTACCCACCAAGGAGCTGTTCTGGCCAGAAGCCCTGGAGTCACCTTCAGAGACGGCAAAAGACTCATTACAAACTCTCATTATTACCTTTGCATGGAAACTCAAAACAAAAAAAGAAAATATTTTCATTTAAAATATTCAATTCATGCAAATGCAAAAAAGAATTGAAAATATTTTCATCTTTAAACTTTCATCACATGCTTTGAATATCAAAACACATTTTGTGAGAAAAATTATAAATAGAAAGTTGATAAATTTAGAACTAATGTGAAAATCACAGCCTGAGATGAACTTTAAATTTATTTGTAACAAATCTGTCTTTCTCAGTGATTTAATTTTACTGCCCAAATTCTGCTACTGGAACAAAGGACTTGGATAGAAAACAGATGAAATATATAATAAAGATGATACTGGGACATAAGGACCCAAGTGTACAAATGTTCATAATTAGTCTTAATAGCTAGAAGGAAGAGTCCTCTTGGTTATTGGCATCTACTATGAGCTAGACACCCTGCTAGACATGTCAGAAATGTTTGAGCAATGCTTGCAATACTTCTGAGGTAAGTTTAATCATTCTCATTTTTTGAGATAAGAAAATAGTCTAAGATAAATTAAATAACCTGCTCATTATCACAGATGTAGAACATAAAGTGCAGGTTTCAAATGCTGTCTGTCTACTCAAACTGGCCTCGCTTTATTAGAACTCCTCTAAATGATGAAGAACGTGCCCATATACAACATAATGGATTTATATGAAGATGTGGATACAGTTCTGCTTGAACACTAGTTCTCTAAGCACTTAGTACACATCTGGCCTTTGACTCTCCTTCCCAGTTTGTGTGTTCAGCTTGCACTGGGAGTGAACAAAGGAGTTTTGTAACGCAATTTCAGTCAAATACTTTGAAGACGACAGACTTAGGTACTGGAATCATCTGGCCCAGCATCCTCTCTTTCAGACCAGGGTTCTTAGATAAGTGTCTGTGCTTCTAATTCCTCATTGCAAGGCACATCTTGGCTCCCGTAACTTGACTTTGTAGCCCAGCCACAACTCAAGGCTCTCTGGGTAGAGACAATTAGTTTTGCCTACATCCCGATTCATCACTTTTTAGAGCATTAGAACCCATGATTTTTAGCAAGCACCATCAGGTGGAAAACGATCCCCCCCCCCCATTCAAATCAAAGTAAAATGTGTACTCAACCAAGGAATTTTTTTCTCCCCGAGATCTTTTTTACAGGATCTCCTTATACCTGGCTATGTTGAAAATTGCAGAAACAGCATCCTATTTTATCAACTCCCTAACCCTGAGAGCTTCTTGCCTCACAACCAAGAAACCTACAAGGCAACAGGGTTAGCTTGAGTACAAAAAACCATGAACCCCAGAAGAAAACAAACAGCTTCTCTGAACCTTCTTTCTACTTTTGCATCTTGAGACAGCTGTGCCCCTACAAAGTAAAACTTTGTGTGTCTTCTCTTCACCCCAGCCTCTCTTGGGACTGTAGCTTCTTGAGCCACAACCCTTCACAGTCCTCACATTGTAAAGTAGAACTCTGCAAATGAAATGCTGCTAATCAATTTTGGCTATTCCACCTACCTTGGCCGACTGAATACCTATCATACATGTGCGTGGCCAAAACAGAAACTGTTTTCTAGCTTCCTCTCTGAACTTAGCAGCCAATAGAAAGTAAGAAAATGTCTAGCATGTGCACTTTTAGAAAGTTTTCTTAACAGAGTCACATGACTTTGCCCTCTTTTTAATTACAAATCCTTCCCTCCATCCTATCATCTGCAAGGCAGATGTGGTCATTGGAGCTCCACTTGTCTAGTACAGCCAGGAGGAATTAGGGCCACACCTTAAAGATGGCAGAAAAATGAACCCAGCGCTATCATGAGTGAGATAGACTGCTTCACACAGAGTTACCAATGATGGATGATACTCAAGCGTTACTACCATAATGCATTTTGTTAACATGCTTTAATTTCCTGAATCTGTGACATCAGCAAGTTACACATAGGAAAGAATCACCAAATTTGGATGGTCACTGATTTCCACTGACCCAAAGATGATCCTCCTTGGATTTATAGGAGTTAGCAAAAACAGGGGGGAAATAAAAATTCAGCTACAAACTACAGCATTCCTTCTATTATTAGATACCAAGCATTTGAAATTAAATATGTAAACACATTTAACACTACAACCAACATTTGTTATGCCTTACACAATTAATGAAAAATCCCTTTCAAAAATACTTAGTATTCAAAACAAATACAGAAAAAATATTTCCAAAAGTGATCTTTTCTTCCCAGTCTATTTATAATAAAGTGTTCAAGATGGCTCAATTCAGGGCTTGCGTTGTGGCACAGTGAGTTAAGATGCTGCTTGACACACCAGCATCTCATGTCAGCACACTCGTTTGCATCTTGGCTGCTCTGCTTCTGAGCCACCTTACTGCTAATGCTCCTAGATGGGCAGTAGATGATGGTCCAAGTACTGGACTCCTACCACCCATCCTGGTGGAGCCCAGGATGGAGCTCAGGGTTCCTGGCTCTCCCTGCACTCTTCCCTGGTCACTTTGTCTTTAGAAAAAAAAAAATTAAAAAAAAAGATTCCTCTAGTCATGTTGTATTTACAAAATTGTAGTCTGTACTTTGTCCATTTTCAAAGTAGTATTCTATTTGTTTATTAATCAACTCACTGTTATGTTTTTGCCTTTTTAACTTCATAACCTTCCTTGCTTTGATTTGCTTTGCTATATATTTGTATACTTCCATTATTTATTGTAGACCTTTCTTCTTTCTATTTTTGGTTATTTGATATCTTCTTACATATGTACAGACCATCAAGTCTCAATTCTGCAACTTCTGCAACTAAGGTAAATTCTACTGAATTACATTTTTTAGTTAATTCACAAATATTAGAAGAAATTCCTAAAAGTTTTAGTTTGTGAAAAAATTCATTCTATTAAAAGATATCACCTTAAAATCAAGTATATGACAAAAGACTAAAGGGGAACATCTCCACTTTCTTTTCCACAGTATCAGATTAGAAAATGTACACACTCCATTTTCTTTAGTGAATCTTTAGTCAAAACCAACAAAAACAGCAAAAGTCATCTGAAAAAAATGTGTAGTCTGTCATTAAAAAATCTTGTAGATATCTTTTGCATGTGTTTTATTCCTTGTTCATCCAAAATTTCATGGGATTTTTAAAATATTTGCTATTTTACATACACCATACCTTCTTGAAGTCTCTTATTTCAGTCAAATCTCTCTATGTGCTACACAATATGGGCAAAATTATTTTTTCTCCACCTCTTGCAGTGATAAAATAAGTCATAATTAAAACACATGAAGAATGAATTTTATCTCCGTCTACCTCTGGGCTGCATCATGACTTGTATGCATAATCAGTAGCAAACCAAGAAAGCATTTAGACTAATTAGATCAATACTCTAAGAGCCAAGTTCACAGGTCATGCCAAAGCAGCAGTCATTAGGTCGGGATGGTAAATTTGAAAAATAAATAAATCAACTCAAAAACAGGGGAGGTGGGGAGGAGGGAAACACTGTCCATAGTTTTGCTTTTCAGCTGATGTAAATACAGCCTTAATGAAAGATGAGCTATTCTCCACACAGGAAGATTTTTCCTAATGTCTAGAATATATCTGAAATGTTATAACAAGCAAGCACTACAACTTTGAAATACTCTTTTTAAAAGAACTACATATCAAGAAGAGGGCAAACTCAGAATAAAGACCAAACAGGACCACATCAAATATACTAAAAATGAGTTCAGATGGGAAAACGAGATGTTTAGTTTCTAGTATACACTTAGTCTGACTACAATGTGATTTATAACATGCAATCAGACAATCGTGGTAAACAATTCACTTATATTACACTTATTTGGCATCTCCTGCTTGCCAGAAGCTATACTGAAATCTAAAATAGTCTAATAAGGTTCAAAAGACCAACAACAGAAAAATCACAATGAAACACAACATAGTAATTGCTATTCAGTGGGAGAACAGAGGGATTTTTTTCCTAGCTGTAATCAGTTTATAATTATGGCTCTGAAAACAAGGAGACACACAAAGAAACGGCAAGAAACTGCCCGTCAGCTCCCATGTTATAAATTTATTGCATCTCCAAGCTTTTTATCTTCACTGCCCTGACAGACGAAGAGGACTCTGCAGATCCTAGGCGGCTGCTGCCTTCATCAGACCCAGCATCCAGATGTACAGGTTAATGTTCCACAGAAGCTAATTTATTTTTTAATGTTAAAACCCCATCGAGCATGACAAATAACACAGGTTTAAAATATAAATAACTAAAACTCGGCATCAGGAGAAAGTAGCTTCTTATTTGTCAATGACAAATCACAAGCCTGGAGAAATATGAAAAATATTATTGATGAAAGAGATGGATATTATCTTATATCATGACTTGTTAAATTAGTTCATTCTAGTGGAACAGAAAATATGCATTGCTTTCTGCTACTGTAGTCATTTTACTTTTTTTATACTGTGACTTTCCTGAGAAGGTTTGCCATAGAGATGATGACATACAGATCAAAGATGAATATATCTAGAGAAGGAGGAAGATGAAGACTCTCAATTTTTTCAAAGAGCTGAATTACTAAACTCTTAGAACTAGCAGTCTGGAGTACGGAATCCAACTGTTTTGTTTGTTTAATGTAAAAGCTGGTCTATGTGAGAATATGTCCTTAAAAATGTCACTGATGACATTCTACCTTTATTTAAAGCAAAAAAATAATGCATATTAGTAGCATGATCAGTGAACTGAAATTTCCTCATTTACTAGGTAGACTCTGCATCCTAAGGAGAAATGTGTCTTTGTGCAACTTCATAAAGGTACAAGAGACAATATGCTTATTCACACGGACACTTTAAGTGCTGAGAATTCACTTTTGCCTTAATAATTATATTTATGGTTGTATTACCCATTTAGTATTACATTTAGAAATTTACTTCTGTACCCCACAGCTGAAGAATACACATTCATTTCATCAGTGCTTAGAACTTTCTCTAGGATAGACTATATGCTAGGCCATAAAGCAGATCTTAACAAATTCAAAAAAATTTAAATCATACCATGTATCTTTTCACACCACAATGGAATGAAGCTGAAAATTAACAACTTAAGAAACTCCCAAAAATATGTGAACACATGAAACTGAACAACATCCTCCTGAAAGTATAGTGGATCACAGAAGAAATCAAAAGGAAAATTTTAAAAATCCCTAGATACAAATGAAGATGAAAAAACCACAAATCAAAACCTATAGGATTCAGCAAAAGCAGTGTTAAAATGGAAGTTTATAGCAATCAGTGTCAACATAAAAAAATCGGAGGGGCTGGTGCTGTGGTGTAGTGGGTAAAGCTACAGCCTACAATGCCAGCATCCCATATGGACACTGGTTCAAGATCCCAATTCTCCACTTCCAATCCATCTCCTAGCTAATGTGCCTGGGAAAGCAGCAGAGGATGGTCTAAGTATTTGTGCCCCTATCATCCACATGGGAGAACAAGCAGCAGCTCCTGGCTCCTGGCTTGAAACTGGCCCAGCTCCACGAATTGTAGCCATCTGGGGGAGTGAACCAGCAGATGGAAGATTGGAAGATATCTCTCTCTCTCCCTCTCTCTCTCTCTTTCCCACTCCCCATAACTCTTTCAATTAAGTAAGTAAATATTTTAAAAAATAAAGAAATTGGAAAGGCATCAAATAAAGATCTAACAATGTACCTCAAGAACCTAGAAAACAAAGAACAAATCAAACCCAAAATTACTAGGGAGAAATAATTAGAGAATTAACAAAATTTAAAAAAATAGAAAACATAAGTGAAGAGGGATTTTTTGAAAAAATAAAACTGATATACCATTGGCCCAATTACAAAAAATAATTAGAGTGCTGGGGCAGGAGGAAGACTCAAATTAATAAAATAAGAGACGAACACCACAGAAGTGAAAAATAATCATCAGGAATTTCTACAAACAGTTATAGCTAACAATTGGAAAATCCAGAAGAAATAGACAGACTTCTAGACATACAATCTACCAAAACTGAATCACAAGAACATAAAAAATATAAATAGGCCAAAAACAAAGAAGATTGAATCAGTAATAAAGACCCTCCCAGGGCCCAGCACTGTGACATTGCAGGTTAAGCTGCCCAAGCCTGCAATGCTTGCATTCCATATGGATGCCAGTTCAAGACCAAGCTGAGGGGCTTGTGCTGTGGCACAGCGGGTTAAATCACTGGCCTAAAGTGCCAGCATCTCATATGGGCACTGGTTCAAGTCCTAGATGCTCCACTTCCAATCTAGCTCTCTGCTAATATACCTGGGACAGCAGCGGAGGATGGCCCAAGTGCTAGGGCCCCTGCACTCATGTGGAAGACCCAGGAGAAGCTCCTGGCTTCAGATCAGCCCTAACTCGCTGTTGTGGCCATTTCGGGAATAAAACAGCAGATGGAAGACCTCTTTCTCTATTTCTTTCTCAATCTGGCTCTACCTCTCACTGTAACTCTCAAAAAAAAAAAAAAAAAAAAAAAAAAAAAAAAAAAAAAAAGATGTTCCACTTTTGATCCAGCTCTCTGATAATGCACCTGGGAAAGCGGAGGAAGACAGCCCTAGTGCTTGGGTTCCTGCACCCACATGGGTGTTCTGGAAAAGCTCCAGGATCCTGGTTGGGCCTGGCCCAACCCCAACTGCGGCAAATATCTGGGGAGTGAACCGGCAGATGGAACATAGCTCTCTCTCTCTTCTCTCTGCCTATCCTCCTCTGTCTGTAACTCTGCCATTCAAATTGAAAACAAAATAAAATAAAAAATAAATAACCTCCCAACAAAGGAAAGCCCAGGACTGGATGGCTTCACTGCTGATTTCTACCAGACTTTTAATGAACTAATTCCAACTCTTCTCAAGCTATTTAAAACAACTGAAAGGGAGGGAATCCTCCCAAACTCCTTCTATGAGGCCAGCATCACCTTAATTCCAAAACCAGGAAAAGATACAACAAAGGAAGAGAAGCTCAGTGTCACTGGTAAACACATACGCAAAAATCAACAAAATACTGGCTAATCAAATCCAACAACACATCAGAAACATCATTCACCCAAACCAAGTGGGATTTATCACTGGTATGCAGGGATACTTCAACAAACACAAATCAATAAATGTAATATATCACATTAACAAACAAAAACCATATTATCTCAATAGATACAGAGAAAGTATCTGATAAAATACAATATCACTTCATGATAAAAACCTTAAGCAAACTGGGGATAGAAGGAACATTCCTCAACACATTGAAGGCAATATATGGTAAACCCACAGCCAGTATCATATTGAATGGGGAAAAGCTGGAAACATTTCCCAGTATGATCTGGAATCCAAGACGTCCACTTTCACCATTGTTATTCAATATAGTCCTGGAAGTTTTAGCCAGAACCATTAGGCAAGAAAAAGAAGCCGAAATGATACAAATTAAAGAGGAGGAAGTCAAATTGCCCCTATTTGCAGGTGACACGATCCTATAGATAGGAAAAAAACAAAGAACTCCACTAAAAGACTACTGGAAGTCTTAAGAGTTTAGTAAAGTTGTAGGAGATACAATAAACACACAAAAATCAATAGCCTTTGTATACACAGACAACGCTATGGCTGAGAAAGAACATGAAAGATGAGTCCTATTCACAATAGATACAAAAATTTAAATACTTTGGATTAAATCTGACTAAGGAGGTCAAAGATCTCTGCAATTAAAATTACAAAACATTAAAGAAAGAAAAAACAAAATAAGTGGAAGATCACCCATGTCATGGATTAAAAGAATTAATATCAAAATGCCCATACTACCCAAAGCAATTTAGATTCAGTGTGATCCCAATCAAAATATCCATGACTTGCTTCTCATATTTAGAACAAACAATGTTAAAATACATGTAGAAACCCAAGAGATCCTGTATAGCTAAAGCAATCTTAAACAACAAAAACAAAGCTGGAGGCATCACAATACCAGATTTCAAGACATACTATGGGTCAGTTATAATCAAAACAGCCAGGTACTAGCAAAAAATATGTAGACCAGTAGAACAGAATAGAATCCCCAGAAATAAATCTATGCATCTATAACCAACTAATCTTTGATAAATGTGCTAAAATCACTCCCTGGAGAAGGAAGCTTCTTCAATACATCATGCTGGGAAAACTGGATCTCTGCATGCAGAAGTATGAAGCAAGACCCATATTTACATATTATACAAAAATCAACTCAAAATGAATCAAGGATATAAATCTATGTCCCGATTCTATCAAATTACTAAAGGAGAACATTGGGGAAACTCTACAAGATGTTAGCATAGGCAAAGGCTTCTTGGAAAAGAACCCAGAAGCACAGGCAATGAAAGTGAAAATTGACAAGTGGGATTACATCAAGCTAAGAAATATCTGTGATGAAAAGCAAACACTTCAACACAGTGAAGAGGCAACTGACAGAATGAGAGAAAATATTTGCAAACTATGAAACTGATAAAGGATTAATATCCATAATCTACAAAGAGCTCAAGAAACTTAACAAAACAAACAATGCAGTTAAGACATGGGCAAAGAACTTGAACAGACACTTTTCAAAAGATGGAATTCAAATGGCCAAAAGACACATGAAAAAATGCTCAGGATCTCTAGCCATCATGGAAATGCAAATCAAAACCACAATGAGATTTCACCTACAGAACTTAAAAAGCAATAAATGCTGGCAAGGATGCGGGGAAAAAGGTAATCTAATCCACCGTTCATGGGAATGTAAGCTACTATAGCCATTGTGGAAGACAGTATGTAGGTTGCTCAGAAATTTGAAAATCGATCTACCATATGGCCCAGACATCCCACTCTTAGGAATTTACCCAAATTAAATGAAGTTAGCATATGAAAGAGTTATCTGTACTCCCATGTTTACTGAAGCTCAATTCACACTAAGATATGCAATCAACCCAGATTTCCATCAACCAATGACTGGATAAAGAAAATGTGGTGCATATACACTATGGGATACTGTTCAGGCATAAAAATCAATGAAACTCTTTCACAACAAAGTAAATACAACTAGAAGCCATTATAATTAGTCAAATAAGCCAGTTCCAAAAAGCAAATATCAGGTTTTCCCTGTTCTGTGGTAACTAATAGAGTACAAAATAATGTAATATATATGAGCAAAATTGACATTTTGAGATTTGATTATTGTTTATAGTCCTTGTCTCTATTGTTAAGGAACAGTGGGGTTTTTCTTCTACTTAATGAATTATTTACTTAATGGAGGGTTAAGCTTATGATTATAAAATAATAAGTATGTCATTGTAAAAATTGAAGAGAAAAGAAGGAGAAGGAAGAGTGGGATCATGGGCAGGAGGAAGGGTAGAGTGGAAAGCACACTATGCTCCTAAATCTATATCTATGAAATACAGGAAATTTATTCACCTTACATTAATTAAGAATTAGAGAATTATTTATCCATAAAAATTATATTTGTAATTCTTACAGGTGACACAGCTATGTTTTCAAATGGGTGTGTTAAGCCAGTCAGAGGGTGAAGAGGAATTAACCAAGCTGGAGACCACCCATGGAGCCACGGCTGAACTAATGGTGGCAGGAGCGGATGGTAAGAACAGTCCAGAGTCCAAACATGTGAAGGGGAATGAGGAAGAGCCGTGGCAATGCCTTGTCCAGTGTGGACACAGGAATGCCAGGCATTGGGTAGGTGAGAACCTGAGGCTGGGTAGAGTGACTTGCAATGAATGCCAGGAGGTGCCCACCACTTTGCTAGACTGCAAAATATGATGCCTCTCTGGTCGGAGAGGGAGGATAAAATATTCTCATTATCTCTTGGAGATCATTAGGGTGCCATTTGATAACAACAGTGTCAGTGTTCGAAATGGGGTCTAAGCATCTGTTGGAATAAATGTGCATCCTAAGTTGTCAAGTTCATTCCTGTATAATACATAACACCCAGTATTGAGTAGTGACTTGTATGTGTTTCATGCATATAGTTATTGCACCAGTTTTACAAAACAAGAGAGAGAGAGAGAGAGAGAGAGAGAGAGAGAGAGAGGCTGAGACCGATTTAGGCATAGCATGTAGTTCTTAAGAATATGATGTTAATATGGTAGCCTTAGATTTAAAAAAAAAAAATTCAGATGTCATGCTTAGATAATTGAATGTCTTCCCTTGCTTCCAGCTTTTGTTCCCTGCATATACTTTCTGACTTGCATTCACAATACAGACTTTTAGAGTTGCTATCATCGTTCTGTCTCCTGCACTATATTCACATTTTAGACAAAAAGCACTGTGTGCATTGTTTCATCTGAGGCAGCTTTCCAGACTAGTTCATTCTAAGTCCTGCTGTAACCAGCAAGGCTGCCAGCTTGAGGTGGTGACTCACATGTTGAGTTCTGCAGAATTCAAGTACAGAATCCAGAAAGAGGCATGCTCTTTCCCCCTAGTTTGGGAGCTCTGAAGCAGAAACTGATTGGTAATGTCAGGACCAGCACACAGGAGTGTGTTCAAAAGCACAAGCCTTAAGTGATCTTTCAAAATATTTTGCTCACCATTATTACATTTTTCCATCAGGTCAAAAATAGCCTATTGAGCATGGCTTGTGGGTGAAAGAACCATAGGGATGGTTAAATGAATTCCACAAAAATAAAATGGAACTTTAAAACAGATAAACATCAATTTTAATCAAGCTATTAATTGCCACTCTGAAGATGAGCAGAGAATTGCAGGGAAACAGGTTTTTGGAGAGGAGAGACGGAGATGTTGAGTTGGCACACCTGAACATTCAGTATTCTTGCTCAACGATGATGCACACTCGCCATGACTGAGTGGGCTTCAGAAATCAGTACTGCCTGGTCTTTGTAAACATCCTTTCAAAGAAAACTCATAGATTATAAGGGAAATGTTTCCGGATTGATTTAAAAATGCATGGTATATGCAAAGCACTACTATTATTCCAGTATACAGTAGTACCATACTCTTCATAGTACACAGTTTATGGTCCCTGTATATCCCTCAGGAACAACAGCTAGGGGGGACTAAGAGGAGGAGCTCAGGATGCTATTGTCCTTCATGGTTCTCCATGCCTACTCAGTATCTGCTTGACAGGAATAGAAAAGCACATTAGAGGGAGTGGTTGTGCTCTTTTGTAAGTAACACCTACTTCTCCTTGGTAAACAAATTATTCACAGCAATACTTGAGCCATTGGTTTGCAAGGTGTGGTCCCTGTACCAGCAACAGCATCCTCGGCTTACTAGGAAAGTGAATTCTCACGTCTCACCCAGGTCTACTACATTGCACACTCTTGGCTAGTGCCCAGCAACCTGTATTTTCATAAAGTGATTCTGAGGTACTTTCCTTAATGCTTGGGAGTCAGAGTTTAAACTAAGCAATTCGTGCAGTTGCTTTCAATGACTCTGAGTTTCAATAACTATTTAATCTGAACAAGTTGTCTTCCCTGAATTAACCACCATATCCCCTACAAGCAGTTCCAACCTACAACATGCCTACAGTTCTAGGAAAAAGTTGTTTTCACAATTTAAATCAAAACCCTCTAAATAGGTCAGCTAGTGCTTCCTTCCCATCCAGGGGTGGCCAGTGTACAGTATTCTCTAGGTATCTATGGGAGATTGGTTCCATGAACCATCTCCTCCCTCCCTGCTGCAAATATCAAAATATGTGAGTGCTCAGGCCCCCTTTACAAAATGACATAACACTTGCATATAACCTGCACACACCCTCCCACACACCTTAAATCATCTCCAGATTACTTATAATACCTAAGATGATGTAAATGTTACGTAAACTGTTGCTATGCCATGTTGTTTAGGGAGTAGTGACAGGAGAAAAAAGGTCTGTATACTCCGTACAGATGCAAGTTTCTTCTCTGAGTACTTCTGATTTGCAGTTGGTTGAATTCATGGATGTGAAACCCATGGTTACAGAGGACTATGTTCTCTGGCCAAGCTGCTTCAGCAACTCTAGGAAACAGAATTAGCCAGACTT
Source organism: Oryctolagus cuniculus (assembly GCF_964237555.1). Taxonomy (NCBI): domain Eukaryota; kingdom Metazoa; phylum Chordata; class Mammalia; order Lagomorpha; family Leporidae; genus Oryctolagus; species Oryctolagus cuniculus. The sequence goes on from NC_091434.1 coordinate 163,190,104, forward strand.
GCTAGCATTTTTTTATCCCTTGCCTACTGTCAATACGACTGGCTACAATGCATTGGCCCTTCTGGTGCTAGCCCTCAGCTACACAGCATCCCAGTTCCTTCCTCATGTCCTCTCTCATCATCTTCTCTACTGAAGTCCACCCAAAAACACTAATTTCCTTGGGAACAGCTACCCACCCACTGTACTTTTACAGAATTTTTCCTTGCTTGATCTGCACTAATAAGAGACAGTTCTGATCCAGTAGAAAGGGCTCTGTGGGTCAGGAGGTCCATGTTCAAGGGTCAGTTCCAGCCCTTACAGATTTAGCAGTGCACAGCACCTAAAACTGAGCAAGTCTTCTGATCTGGAAAATGGAGTTAATAATTACTCCTCCCCTTCACACCCCATATCAGTGTTGAGGAAAGCAAATTGGAAAATGTTCGTGAGGATGGGCACTGTGGCACAGCAAGTTAAGCTCTTGCTTGGGATGTCCATATCCCATATCTGTGCCTGGATTGAGAACTGGCTACTCTGCCTTGAATCCAGTTTCCCGATGATGTGCCAGAGAAGGCAAGAGATGACAGTTCAAGTGGTTGAGTCTCTGCCAACCATGGAGGGAGATCTGGATGGAAATCCAGACTCCTAGCACTGGCTTTTGTGGGAACTTGGGGAATGAACTAGCACTAGCAAATGAAAAGTATCAGTACCTTTTCTCTCTCTTTCTCTCCCTCTCTTTCTCTCCCTCCTTCCCTTTCAAATAAACAAATTTGTTAAAAAAAAAAAAAAGACATGTAAAGCCATTCCAAAGAAATAATGTAACAAGCTCAACAAATGTGAGCTTGCTGGACTCAAGGTCATAAAATGGACTGAACTGGGACCTGAAAGAAATCCCCAGTCCCTAAACTACAGTTAGATTTCTAATCTATGTATTTAGTCATAATGCCATAATCAACTTAGATAGGTTGATCTAATTGACTAGCTAGTAGTCACAAAAGTTACTAGTAATTGTTCAGCTTTACTGAAAAGTTTTAAGAAGAGAAATCTAGAAATATGTCCTGATTTATTTCCATATTTGGAGGAAAATTGGAACAAACATACCAAAACTCCATTGCCTACAAGAACAATGGAAAGGGACTTTGAGGCAATTAATGCATTTGAAAATATTTATTAAAGCTTATATAAACTAGGTTCTGTGGTTATTTGATATACTTATTTGATATAGGAAATAATAACACCCGTAAGGAATTACTTTGGATCATTAATAGCAGTGTAGATTTCCATCAATTTAAATGGTCCTTGAAAAGAAAAGCACAATATTTATTTCCCTGGGTTTTCTTTAAGTCTTAGGAACCTTATTGATTTGGAACTCAGAAATCACCAAAACCAAGAGGCAAAAATAAGACAGAATGTCTTTGCTCTCTTTACTGCCAAAGCCACATGAAAAATGAGAAAATAGCCTTCGGCACTAGCAATGTTAATTATCTATATTATTTTTTTCTGGTTTACAATTGTGAAAAAACATCAGCCTGTTAACCTTGTAGAGTGCATTCGCATAGACATTTTGCTCAGCATGAGCTTACACCAACTCCTAAACTGCTAGCATCAATTCCCCAGGTTTAAGGTCTCCAAAGGTCATTTTCTCTAGTTACTGAAGATCAGACCCTTATGGAAGTAGGTCCCTAAAGTTCACATACTGTCACCATGAAGCTCGATTTTCCCAATTCAGAAGATAAATGTCTTTTTCTGTGTTACATTAAAAAAGACAGCAAAGAACATAACTCATATTATTTTCCTTCTGAAAAACGTCTTTCTAGTCCATACCATGTATTCTAATATGTAAAAATACATGGTATTCATCCTTAACTAGTATATTATGTTGTGCTCTGAAGTTTTATTATTCTGAGATTCTTATCACATAAAGCTTATTACTAATTTTCTTTTTATAAAGGCAGGGGTAGGATAGTGATGCTAATATGTGGTATGTCAGTGATTCCCAGTCTTCTACACATCATATTCATCTGGAGAATTTAAAAAGATACTTACAGCCAGACCTCATCCCTGTCCCATTAAATCAGCATCCATGCATCATGGGCATGGTTACCAGATTTAAAAAAAAAAAAAAAAAAAAAAAACAAGCAAAAAGTATAAAACTGAAGATGGCATCTTTGACATACTAATAAATTCTTTATCTAAAATTTAAATTTACCTGGACATCCTATATTTTTATTGATTAAATCTGGCAGCCCAGACATGAGGTCTTTACATTCCACTGGGAACGTACACAAGCCCTCTTTGACTCTGTTGGAGACTCATCTGGCTAAGATCCTCCTGTTGAAGCAAGCTTCCAAAAAGGAACTCTCCCATAACTGATATTACATTATTTCAAAATAAACATCATCCTCTAAAGCATTTTTGGAAGACCTTCTGGGGTTTGTATAAACTGTAGTAATTATAACCCTAGTCCTACTCTGAGCTCACTATCTTGCCTTTCTTCAGGACAATTAAATCTGGGTGGTGAGATTTCATAAATGAAAATGCAGACTACAGGTCTGGAATTCCTCTGTTGTCTCTCCTTGAGTGGGAGAGCTGATTGAGACATTTGAAAACTGTAATTTGTTTACAGACGATAAAAGTAAAAGTTCAAAGTGAACTGAAGATCATATAAATGCTCATTAAATGTGAAAGTTTCCTACCTCAATACCTCAATTCTAGGAGCTATTATCAGATTTGCAGTTCATTAATCTTTGAGATATTCACAGTTTATGATTCTCCTAGCCTTTCTAATAGTATAAAGGTTATAATTTAATCAGCTAAACCTCTTAATTTTTATAAATACTTCATCTGTGCTGTGATTAGCATTAGTAAGACAGCTTAAACCACATTATTTGTGGTTTATTATCTATTATTTACATTTTTACACCTAATCTGGAATTAAAATACAATAGCACATATTCTTAATTTTCAAGCTTTTTAAAATATTCGACCACAAATACCATTTCTAACTCTATTTAAATTGTTTTTAATCATATTTTGGATTCCTGTAAATATCAAGCCATGCTCCATGGTCCATGAATATATTCATTAGGACTGCAGCCAGTGGTGTGCAAATTTATCAATAACTTGCAAGTAACAGAACTGAAGACTGCTCCAGTTTGAAATCTTACTGACAACTCTCTGAAGCTAAAACCTTTCAGTCTATCAAACAAGGATTTATTCATGATTTTTGACTTTAAGAGATTTAGTGGGAAAGGAGCTGAAAAAAATTGTGAAAGGTCTAATCATAGGATAAAAACTACCCCTAGAATATGAAATATTATCCCCAAATCCATAACTAGCATTAAGGCAGTGTACAACAAACAAAAGGAACTCAAAATGTGTTGTCTCCTCTTTTCTCCCTTACATAGTGATAGTAACATTTGTCTGACTCCAGCCTGATACTATCTTTACGTACCCATTAAACGTAGGACTGAGGAGATAGCAAATATTGGACACATCTGTTTAATGCACATGTTTAATACCAAACACCAAGGTATTTGAAAAAGATTCAGGATTGTCTTCTTTGGGGATACATTTACATTCCCAGAAAAAGTGGAAGGAAAAAAAATGCCTTTACAGGAAGAAATCAAATGACATTATGACACTGAATTCTGCATTAAATAAAGTCTCAGAATTCTCTTCCCAGTTTACTTGGTACCAGTGTCACTGTCTTTGTTATGCATTATACTGCATTTAATATTTAAAGCTTTTTCTTCTGTTGTATAATATGTATCACTTTCACAGCAGCAAGGACAGTGGCCAAGAACAGAGTCAAAGTGTGTAACTGAGGATGAAGCACAAGGTTTTACCTTTGTATTTTACCAAGGCACAGCAAAGACATCAAGCAATGTCGACTGAGTAAAATATGGAAAACTCATCTGAAAGTTTAAAGCAAAAGAACACAGTGAAACGAGAGGAAGACATGGTTTTGACTACCTCTTAAGGATGGGATTGCTTCGGTACACCCTTCAGGGTCACACTGAAGGCTACTGTGGATTTGTAATGGGTAGAGATGACTACAGGAATGGACCAGAGAGAACAGACATGGCCAGAGAGCTCTGACTTTTAGAATAGGGCTGTGCTGGTTTCTTGTGAGCCTTGGCTCCTACCTAGTCATATACTTGTGGAGAAAATAAGGGAGAAATAACGCAGTTTACCTCCAGAAGACGAGTTTTACTGAACTAAACTCTTCCTGTATCCCAGGATGAAGTTGAGGGCTGGCTTCCCTTCACACATGCTTGGAATTCATTCATCAGAGGGCTGGGGATGTTGGAACAAGGCTTACCTATGAGGAAAGACCTGGAAAGTCTCAACAAATGGGGATCAGAAGGAAGAGAGATGGTGTTAACTTGAAGCCAAGCTCTGAGGCCAGTCCAAGTGGTATTGTTAGTTAGAATTCCAGAGACCGGTTTGACCATTTCAGAGACAAAAAGCAGGACTAAAATGCTATACTCACTAGTTTAGACATTCTTGCCCCTGCTGCCCAAAATATGACTTTAGGATTTGCAGCATGAAAATCATCTGGGAACTTATAGAAACACAAATTCTCAGGAACAGACCAGACCTCTTTACTTTGAAAGATCCCCACGCAATTCCTTTTGACACCAATGTCAGAGAAACATTGCTCCAGGATTTATTTGAATCACCTGATACTAATACTGAAGGCAAACTAGGGAATCTTCATTTTCAACCCATGTCCCAGAGGAAACATTAAGAGAACAGCAAAGACCACAGAGTGGTTTACAGATGTTATTCCAATGAAAGTGAGTAGGATGGATGGAAGGGTAAGGGGACAAAAAGCAATCATGTGAGACAGTGACAGTGATGCAGACAGGACTGAGTCTATGAAGGAGGGGAAGCCAAACCAACCTTACACATATTTGACTCAAACTTGGCACACAGGATGGATGAAGTATCAAGAATTATGGGGCAGGCATTTGGCATAGTGGGTTAGGATGCCTTCACCCCATATCAGAGTGTCTGGGTTCCTGTCCCAGGTCCACTACTGGGTCCAGATTCCTGCTAATACAACCCCCTGGAAGGCAGCAAGTGATATTTCAAGTAGCTGAGTTCCTACCACCCATGTAGTATACATGGATTGGATTCTCAGCTCCTGGATTCAGTCTGGTCAGGACCCAGCCATTGTGGACATTTGAGTGAACCAGTGAATGTAATATCTTTCCCTTTCTTTCCAGTAAATCAATCATTAAAATAATTCCTCCTTTTACTTAGGAAATTAATTTCAAAGGTAGCACTGCCCCTTCAATCTTCGACAGCAGGATGCAGATCACCTAGCTGGGGCACTCAACTACTGCTAACTAAAGAATTGCTCATGCATAGTACATGGGGCATTGTCTAAAATACTGTACATCCTTCATAAATGTGGTTAGTGTTGTTATATCAAGAATGATTATTACTAATACTGGTTGTGCCTCCTCACCCATCCAAATGGCTCCTTCTAGGTTGGGTTTACTTAGCTCATTGAAACTTTCTAAGAACCTGGGAAAGACAGACCTGGATTTGAGGCAAACCAGCCCATAACTGCAGAACCCAGTCATCTGCTTCTTCCCAGTCCAAGGAACTTAAAGCAAGTAAAGGAGCTGATAAGCCCTAAATGCTACTCTGAAAGTCATTGCTAGAATTGGAATAATCACCTCACTTTAGAAGAATCAAAAAGTTCGGCTGGCGCTGTGGCTCACTTGAATAACCCTCTACCTGCGGCACCAGCATCCCATATGGGCACCGGGTTCTGGTCCCGGTAGCTCCTCTTCCAGTCCAGCTCTCTGCTGTGGCCCAGGAGGGCAGTGGAGGATGGCCCAAGTGCTTGGGTCCCTGCACCCGCATGGGAGACCAGGAAGAAGCATCTGGCTCCTGGCTTCAGATCGGTGCAGTGCCGGCGGTAGTGGCCATTTGGGGAGTGAACCAACGGAAGACCTTTTTCTCTCTCTCTCTCACTAACTCTGTCAAATAAATAAATAAATAATAAAATCTAAAAGTTCATTTTTTCAACTTTAATGATATAGTCATTCTCAAACACAAGCTCTAAATTCCAAAGTGTTTTTTTTTGGAGGGGGGGTGCATGATGACGATGATGATAATGATGACTAATGCTACTGAAAATATTCCACCTTGCCAAATCACTTTGTGGTACCTTAAAAACATTAAGTCATATGAATCTCATCATGTCCTAATGCATTGCTCTATGCAGACCCAGGAGGAAGACCAGCCTCTATCATTCAGAGTGTCCATCCTAATGCAATCTAGGTTCCCTTCAGAAGTCCCTCATCTGCACACCAGCCGGGCTTCCTTCTCACTGCTCTGCTGTGAAGGCACTGCCTTTAGTAGGTTTGTTCCTGCTCATTTAATTTTTTACAATTAAAATGCAGCCATACCCAGGTTCATCAGTAGTAATTCTTATATTTAATGACAGAGAAATGTGGGGCATTAAATAGTGAGTCAATGCTTCTATCTCTCTTATTACATGCAGATGTGTTTCTTTGACCAGTTCTCGATCTTGCCTCTCACCACTCCACCCCAACCCTGTACCAGAGTACACTCAATTCTTGGAGGCATGAAGCTTCAAAGAATATCCAGCTCTCTAGTGCTGTCCCGGACAATTATCTGGAGAGAAAACATATTAAATCCTTTTCTCAAATGTACATCAAAAGAAATTCTGCATTAGTTAACAATTTTTAAAAATACAGTGTTTAAAAGAAAACAGGGTGCTAATAGTACCACTGACATGAGAAAATCTTTTTAAAGCACAATTTCAAACAAAGAAATCTAAGGAGAATTTTTGATAGATTTAATAAATAAAAATACAAGAAGTTTGAAATGTGAAAAGTCATACATTATTAGTAATATTAAAAAGCAAATAAGTATCTGTGCCAAATATATGTAACCTTATGGTGAACAAAATGTAGAACAGTACATGGAAAAAAGTTGGAATAAGAAAAATGAAAAACATGAAATAAATTTAAGACAAAGGTTATATTAAAAAAATACATTCAACCAATATGAATAGGAAATTTGTTCAACTCATTATATCAAACATGTACAAATCAAAGCAATGCTATAACATGATTTTCCACCTACTACTATCTCATATACTACTAGTGGTAGTATAGTTGATTCACATTTCACATTTTTAAAAAGCAAAGAGTAATACATGATAATTTGTCATTTATTTTGTGTAAAATGAAAATAATATGCATCTATTTTTATAGGGCTCATATTCAGCATTGCTATCTGGGTGGCATTTAATAGATTATTCACTACATTTTCTTTTCTGTATTATATAATTCTCTATTATATATATATATATATGTTATACATAGGTTATACTAACCATACACGTTGGCTATAACTAAACATGAGTAAACATTTACAATTTGTAGGGGAGAAAGAAGAGCAAGAACCACATATACAATACTGAGAAGGAGCTCCTTTTCTTGCACAAAGCCAACAAGACAGGGCTCCTCCTTTCAGAATGCCTAAAATCAGAGGAGAGAGGACTTGGTGAGATTGTCTCCCCTTCTCTGAATTGGATTGCCTTGCTTGGTTTACTTCCTCAACTACTCTAGGAAGCAAGACAGCTTAAGCACCAGCATGTGTTATGCTTGACTTCTAGGAAGTGACAGCTTTCTACACATTGCTAACATAAGCAATACGTGGCAATATACTTTTTATGCATAACTGCTTCCTTTGCTATGTTAGAAGAACTTATTCTCAATTGACAAATAAAATTGTACAAGAGGACTTCAGAGATCTCATGGAAAAACCAGCATTATGTTTAATTCTGTCTTTAATTCTTCATCTTCTCTTACTGATGCCATAAACAAGAGTGTCAATTTGTTAAGTCAACAACAGGAGTCACTGTGCACTTACTCCTCATGTAGGATCTCTGTCCTTAGTGTGCTGTACATTGAGATTTAATGCTATAACTAGTACTCAAACAGTATTTTTCATTTTATGTTTCTGTGTGGGAGCAAAGTGTTGAAATCTTTACTTAATGTATGCTAAACTGATCTTCTGTATATAAAGAGAATAGAAAATGAATCTTGATATGAATGGAAGGGGAGAGGGAGTGGATAAGGGGAGGGTTGCGGGTTGGAGGGACGTTATGGGGGGGGGGGAAGCCATTGTAATCCATAAGCTGTACTTTGGAAATTCATATTCATTAAATAAAAGTTAAAAAAATTCATCTTCTTAAAGCCCCTTTGTATATATTTATGGTGTGAAAGATGATGTTTTGATACATGTATTCCATTGCAATCACATGAGGCAATACACATGTTAATTGGTTAAATCAAGCTAATAAATATGTATTATCTCACATTTCATTTTTTGTGGCCAAAACACTTTGAATTTCTAAACATAGATTGTTCTCAACAATAGTCACAACGATGCACAACAGATCTCTTTAACTTAGTCCCCTGTCCAGATGAAATTTTGTAGTTTTTGGCCAACATCTCCCAATCCCCTAAAACTCCCACACTCTGGCAACCATCATTCTGGTCTCTGTTTCAATAAGATCAATATATTTGGGTTCCACATAAAAAGTGAGATCATGCAAACATTTACCTTTCTGTGCCTGATTCATTTTACTAACCACCTGTAAGTCCATGAACAGATGGGATAAAGAAAATACCACCCCCCCCACACACACACATAATTGAAAACTATTTGGGCTTAAAAAAAAAAAGAAGAAGAAAGACTATGATTTTTGACAACACAAATGAGCCTGGAGGACAATGTGGAAGTGAAATAAGCTGAAGAACATTTAGGGACCTCACATGGGTGCTTTTCTTAGCCAAATTCCTCATTTGGCCTGCCAGATTACCTCTGACACCTGTCCTGACCACATCTATTTTTCTAGAGAGCTATAAAGAGTAGTATCACTAGAAGTGATGCCATAAACTAGAATAAAAAATAAAATTTTAAGTTAGAAAAGAAAAACATTCATTATGTGAAATCACAAAGGTCAAAATGCAAAAATATAATGGAGACTGTGGCTTCTTGCTTCAAGGAAGAATGGTTGTCATGTACCTAGTCACAGCATCATTGAGTTAACTAATTGACTATGGTCTATGAACCTGGTGAATAAGTAATTTTTAAGTAGCTCTTAGCAGGATTTGCTGATCTTAAAAGAGAGATCCAGGCAGCTTTTACAGAGGTAGGGGCAAAGACACAGGTATTCAACAGTAAGGCCCCTGGAACCTTGTATCTGCAATTCAGAGCAGCCACCAGCAGAGGGCAACTTTGGCATATTGAGTAATGTTCAGGCACAAACTGTGGGGTAACCCCAAAAATCTCCCTAAAATGTGTAGTTAACATCTAAGTACAAAAATTATTTATGAATACCCCAGTGTGTAGTGGAAAGGAGGGCCCTAACAATAAATGTATATAACTACTAAAGAAAGGTTGTAAGAAGTGAGTTCCATTTTCAAACAAATCAAAATTGAAAAAAAAAAAAAAACCTGTACAATATTTGAGATTCTCAGTTAGTTGACATTATCATCAATTACTATTTTTGCAAATTATATGATGAGTTTATTTGCTTCTACATCCTTGGGGTTGGCCTTAGTTTCCTTTCTTCAGTTCTGTAGATTCTACTTATTGTGACATTTAAACATTGTTCTAGGATTCCACAACCACATAAACTGATCACCTCAATGACCTACAAGTGAGGTGACTGACCACAGCAGTCAAGAAAGAGTGCTGGCCCTGCTGTCAAACAGCCAAGGTTTTAAACTGGTCTCCATTGAATCAGAAAGATATTTAACCTTACAAAGCCTAAGTGTTCTCATCTGTAAAACAGTTAACACTATACCTGCTTCATGGGGTGAAATGAGAGAACTCATGTGTTTAAAGCATTAAGTTACAGTGCTGTGTAAAGTGCATAACCAGCCCTCATTAATGCTCTTTATTATCATTGCCCATGGTAAGTCCTTGATTGAGCACTTTTCTGTAGGAATAAATAAATAAAGGAGTAGCTAACTCATGTTAGCTCCCTACCCTAATCACAACAGATGCACACAGAACAATGCTACCACACCAACGAGCAAACACCCTCCCTCTCCTTACAACCAACTTTTATCTCCTCCCCCAACTGTCTTCAGCCTGCACAGTTCCCGCGCACAGCACTGGCCCGTGTTCTGTTCAGTTGGCCTGGTTTGCAAGCCCACAGCTTTTCCTGCCAGAATCCTGCTTTCTTCTGGCAAGTGAGTGGGTTTTCCCCCAGTCTCTATCTACTACTTCAAGGAAATGCCTTCCTTGAAAGTGTCACTTCCTATTTTCATTTCTTTTCAATTGTATTCCAGCCTTTACCAAGTCATGAGATGACTGCAAACAATCACTTGATTTTCCACAAATCCCCTCTAGTGCATTTCATTTTCTCTTTCCTAGTTTATTCTGCAACAATTGGCCAGGTAAGTTAGCTAATGGAAACAAGTCTGACACTAAACTACTGATCTCAGAACCTTCCGTGTGAAAACCCTATGTTGAGAGCTCCCTCCGTCTCCTTTCTTCTCCCCTATCCTTCTCCCAGGTTCTACCTTTATCTAACAACCCCAGCATAAAGGAAACCAACATATAATTCTATTTCAAAACCCATTCCCTGGGGCCAATACTGTGGCCTAGCAGGTAAAGCCTCGCTTGCAAGGCAACTTCTTATATAGGCACCGGTTTGAGTTCCAGCAGTCCCACTTCTGATCCAGCTCCCTGCTAATGTGTCTGGGAAAGCAACAGATGGCTAAAGTGCTTAGGCCTCTGCCACCCAGGTGGGAGGACATGTAAGAAGCTCCTATCTCCTGGCTCCAAGTTGGCCCAGCCTTTGCTGTTGCAGCCATTTGGGGAATGAACTAGCAGAAGGAAGAGCCCTCTGTCTCGCTCGCTCGCTCGCTCTCTCTCGTATGTGTGTGTGTGTGCACATGTGTCTCTCTTTCTGTAACTCTGATTTAAAAGTAAATAAATCTTAAAATCCATTGCACAAAGACACCTGTATTTTGTCCTCATTGTGAACGTGCTGTCCTGTTCTATAAGCCAAAAACACTGCAGCCTGAAGTAGCAGTAGTGACCCTTTCTCTGAGACTTCATTACAACACCTGGGCTGTGGTTTTTGAGTTGTTCTATATGGATATGACCAAGGTGTTGAGATTAAATTGGTTCAATCTAGCTTCCATTAAGATCTATCCTACTTAAGCTGAGGCTTGTTAATAATTTGTAGGTCTAAGGATTAACCAATCTAAACTGTTGTGCTAGAAATTTTTCTACCAGGAACTCCACACCTGTGGAGCTGAATGAATGAATGAATGAATGTCAGGGAGCAATTCCTTTCCCAGACTCTGGTCCTTTCACAAACTGATATTCTAGGGCCGGCACCATGGCTCACTTGGTTAATCCTCCGCCTGCAGCGCCAGCATCCCATATGGGCACCAGGTTCTAGTCCTGGTTGCTCCTCTTCCAGTCCAGCTCTCTGCTGTGGCCCGGGAGGGCAGTGGAGGATGGTCCAAGTGCTTGGGCCCCTGCACCTGCATAGGAGACCAGAAGGAGGCACCTGGCTCCTGGCTTTGGATCTGCGTAGTTCCGGCCATGGTGACCATTTGTGGGGTGAACCAACTGAAGGAAGACCTTTCTTTCTGTCTATCTGTCAAAAAAAAAAAAAAACTGATATTCTACATAAACCTATTCTGACACTCCTCATCTGAGAGCGTAAATACATAAACAGTAATGGCTTGTCCATAAATGACAGTAGAACTTTGATCACCTTCTACACAAATCAGTCTAGAAAGTCAAACTATCACTTCTACAAGAATCAGCCCAGGAAAGTCAGTACTTGACCATCAATGACTATCTTTGTTCTGCTTCAAACTCAGGGCCAACAAGAGAAAACCAAACATCATCCCCCAAACCAATCATTGCCCATCCCTAGTACGCCTAGCTGTAAGAATATCCAACCAGATCATTCCTTGAGCTACTATTTAACTATTTTTTGTCAGTATATGTTTACTAAAAGTCAGCTAAAGCTTTCCCATTCCCCCTGCCTGTCTTTGAGTCTAACAAATACAAGTGATGATGGCCGATTTGCTTGATGTAGCAAGCTGTGATTAAATACCCGTTTGTTCTCCCTTGAGCAGCCTTTGCTAATTCCAAAGGACTCCTGGAGGCTCCACTGAGATAAAGTCTATACTGCCCACTGCTCCTGCCCTTAGGTTTCAACCAGGTGCAGTACCCTTGGACATATCCCTATGCCTTATCACTTGTAATTTATTGAATCCATGTGAATGTGAAGTCCATGCAAGTTCTGAGCTCCACTCTCGCCTCATTAAACCTCTCAGCTATTCATTCTTGGTTGGGTACCCAAATTCTTTGACTGGTTTCCAATTGTTTGACAATCTTGGTAGGCCATTTCTTTTCATCTTTCTTTGCTTTCTCTTGTGTTTCTGTCTGTGTCATGCTGTCTAAAACCGTTGTTTACCATAAGAAGTAGAATCACAGGGTAGAACACAGGCATGTGTCCTGCAAGCCTGTTGTTCAAGCTGGCCTCACAGACTGCTGAATTTTCAGTTCCAACCAGACAAGCTTCTATTTGTACAAACTTTGCTGTGGGTCACCAGTAAAACTGGATGAGGTCTTGTCTCCATTTCAATGTTTTGTCCTGAGAGCTTGGCTTTGATCCAAACAGAGCATTCTCTGCTTTTCTGCCTGCCAAGGAGTGCACACTGTCAAGTCTGCTTTTGGAGGTAGCTGATTATTTGGGTGTCTGAGACATAAAGTCACAAGCAACATTTTTGACCAAGCATTCTCAGGTCTTACGGGGTCATCAAGTCTTTCAGTTTTCTCCAGGAAAAACTTCTACTTCTATTCTCAATACAATCCTAATTTGTAGCCACTTCTTTCTAAAATACGCAAGCTCACCAAAGAAGATCTGAGTCTTTTAAGGCCACTCTGGGGTTCATTTGACTTGAACAAAATTGCTCATTTGAGAGGCATTGCAGAAAAAAAAATAAGATTCTCAGGTCCAATGAGCAGCATTTTTCTACGATGTACAGCAACTTCCAAATGGAATTCTGACTTAAAAATGCTTCACTAAAAGATTCTTTAGCCAAGGCTAATGAGCAATTGGACAAACCTCGGCAACAAACAAGACTTATTTCCCTAGAAAAAACATTCCTTCCTTGTTCTTCAATTGTTCCCTAAATCCAGGTTCTCTCCCCCTGCTCTTCATTATTATCCCCCTTACCACTCAACCTCCTTGTCCCCTTTCCTTTATCTAGATTCCCTACTCTCTTCCCAGTGATTCTCCCCAAATCCTAAAATTCCAGTTGCCTCAGACTCATCCTTTCCAGATCCAGGTATGCAGGAAATTTTAGAATTAAACCATCAGACCTGAACTGAATTAAAAACTATTATGGAGTTCCATTATTTTGTTAGTAACAAAAATGAGAATGGACAATAGCCCCTTTAGCTGAGTTAAAGCATCCTACAGAACATTTGGAAAGAGCTTTAGAACAAAAGCAACGCAAGGCTCGAAATAAACTCATAGTCCTGCATACCTAACAGCTGGGCAGCCCCCTTGCTGACAGATCACCCACTGACAAGGACTCATGTAGATATTCTAAGCAGAAGAACACTGGAAAAATATTGCCTCATATAACAAAAGAAACATCAAGCCAAAGGAGAAAAATCCCTCAATTCAGATCAGTAAGGAGACTCCAAAGAAAAGCATCCAAAATCCTGCCTAACCTTTAACAATTCAAAATAAATTAATTGAATTAAAATATACTCCCTAGCAGTTACAAAAGCTGCTCATTCTTCATTAAACACTTCCAACTTTGCTCACCCTCTTCTGTAAACATACCATTTGGATGGTAGGTATTTCAAATAATGCACAAATTGTCCCTATCTCTCGGTCTTTAACTATAAATATAACCCTTGGACACTTGAATAAAAAACATCCCTTCCTGCTCTGTGATACCACCTCTGAAAATTTAAAGAAAGACACTCACTTTGCAAATGAAGCTATAGTACAAAATACCAACAAGGGCAACTATTTCTTGGGATTCCAGAAGGCTCCTCTACTCATAATCAAGTTGTGTCTGCTCTATCTTTGCCTCCTTGCTGTAATAAATTACTGTAAACTCAGTGGCTTAAAATAACACAACTTTAAAAACACACTTTTGGGCCCAGTGCTGTGGCATAGCAGGTAAAGCCATCACCGGGAGTGCCAGCATCCCATATAGCCACCAGTTCGAGTCCCGGCTGCTCCACTTCCTATCCAACTCTCTGCTATGGCCTGGGAAAGCAATGGAAGATGGCCAAAGTCCTTGGGCCCCTGCACCCACATGGGAGACTGGGAAGAAGCTCCTGGCTCCGGATTGGTGCAGCTTCAGCTGTTGCAGCCATCTGGGGAGTGAACCTGCAGATGGAAGACCTCCCTCCCTCCCTCCCTCCCTCTCTCTGCCTCTCCTTCTCTATGTAGCTCTGACTTTCAAATAAATAAATCTTTTTAAAAACCAATACCTTTACTATGTGTATACTTCTGGAAGTTGTAAGTACAAAAAGGATCTCACTGGGCTACAGTCAAGGTATCATCAGAGCCACATTCCTGTTAAGAAGCTCAAAGGGAAAATTCTTTCTTTTCCAGCTTTTAGAGACACCAAAATTCCTTGATTCGTGAACACTTCCTCCGCCCTCAAAATAAGGAGCAGAATATCATGACATTTCTGACTCTGATTCTTAAGGACTCTTACAACTTCAGTGAGATCACCAGGATAATCCTGAATTTAGCCTCCTCTCAATGTCAGCTGATTATCATTCTCAATCCTATTTGCAAACTGAATTCCCTAGAGCGTAACATACTCGTAGTTTCTGGAGAGTAGGATGACAACATCTTTGAGGGCAATGATTCTGTTCACCACAGCATTTTCCCTGATGTTCTACAGTGTTAAACTTCTACGGATAAATAAAAAATAATTGGAAGATAACCTATTCAAGTTCAGCTAGATCCTGGCAAACAAGTATCCAAACTCCCTCAATATTCCCTAAATCTAGAAACAAAGAAAGGTCTCAAATATGTTGATGAAAGCTTTGTATGTCCTCACATCCTGCACTAGTCTTTGTAACACCCCCATCCTGCCAGTAAAGAAACCAAACTAGAGGCCAGAATTGTGGTGTAGCAGGTCAAGCTGCTGCCTGTGGTGCTGGCATCTCATGTGGGCACTGGTTCAGGTCCTGCTGCTCCACTTCCAACCTTGCTCCCTGCTAATGGCCTGGGGAAGCAACAAAAGATGGACTAAATATTTGAGCTCCATAACCACATGGAAGAACTGGATTAAACTCCTGTCTCCTAGTGTTGGTCTGGTCCAGCCCTGGCCATTGTGACCATTTGCAGAGTGAACCAGTGGATTGAAGATCAATCTCTACCTTTCTTGCTCTCTCTCTTTCTCTCTCTCTCTCTATCCAAATCTTTGACATAAACAAGTGAGGATATTGATTTTTTGAGACCACAGGGCCATCAACAATGCTACTGCTCTTCATTTCCCCTAACACCTAACCCAATTATCATAGTTTCATCACTTGCTGTGCTGCGGCGGAGCTCTCTGCTAGCTTTTCTCAAAGTGCCTCTGGTTGAGTAAAGTCAATACCACTTCGCCGTCATCAGGAAAGGGCAACAGTATTCATATCCCTGGACAGCCACCCCTTAGGAGTTCACTAAAGCCTCTTCCTATTTTTCCAAGATTCTCAAATAAGCCTAAAAACTTTCTCTTCTGATTCATTATATGCATGATCTCCTAATTTATTCAGAGGACAGTTAAGCCCGTTAGAACAATCCCATTTACTTGCTCTCAGCATTTTCAGAAAATGACCTAATCTTCAAGATTTAAGTTATGATTTTACCATTGTACAGTGCATTATTTAAGATATGATGTCTCTATGGAAGGGAACACACACCCTCCTGGTTACTAAAGTCTACCCAAAAGTACTCTACCCCCATGACAAAATGATAGCTTAGAAGATGCCTAGGTTTAATTGATTTTACAGATAATGGGTGCTGAGTCGTTTTCAGATTGCAACATCTCTTGATTAATTGCCTGAGAGCTCAGCGAGAGAGACTCTCCTGAGAAGCCAAGCAGAAGCAGGCCTTCTAAAAAGCTCTTTAAAAGCCTCGTTCCTTAGGAATCCTTAACTAAAATTCCTTCTAGCTCTCCATGAATGAGTGATCTGAACAAGTTGAGGTTTAAATTCAACCTCATGAGAAACATGAAAAGTCACTGCTTTCTCTGACCTCATCCTGGCCTTGGCTACAAAGGCTGACCCCTCCCGTCTCAGCGCAACAGCTGCCATTGCAAGCCTTGCCCCCACTGCATCCACTCGTGGCTCCACACTAGAGCAGGTGGTTCCTCCTACAGCACAGATGTTACTCTGGACAGGATGTAAGCAACACTTTTAGTCAATGAATTAACCTCCTGTGGGACTCTTACCATTTTTCACATTAATATTATTGTAATGTCCAAATCCTGCTACTCTTTTGCTCCTGGAAGAAGGAAAACTACAGTTATAGTCTTAGTTATGTTAGGAAACTTTCTGCACCTCACTCAGAGTTCTTAGAGCCTCCCATTGAGAACCTTGACCTAATATTGTGTATTAATGGATTATATCTCAAAACAGAAACCAGAGGTTATCAAGAATATGTTATCACTAAATTAAAGTTTCGATTGTTCTCTGACCAAGATAATATCAACTCAGGTAGCAGAATCGAACATGCTTACTAAAGCCTGCTACCTAGTCCAAGACCAGAGTGTAAACTCCTATAGAATAGGCGCCTGCACTGTGGCATAGTGGGCTAAGCCTCTGCCTGCAATGCTGGCATCCCATATGGGCACCGGTTCTAGTCCCAGCTGCTCCTCTTCCAATCCAGCTCTCTGCTTATGGTCTGGGAAAGCAGTGGAAGATGGCCCAAGTGATTTGGATTCTGTACCCACCTGAGAGACCCAGAAGAAGCTCCTGGCTTTGAATGGGCTCATCTCTAGCCATTGGGGCCATTTTGGGAGTGAACCAATGAATGGAAGAACTTTCTATTTTCTCTCTTTCTCTGTTGTAACTCTACCTCTCAAATAAATAAGTAAAATCTTTAAAAAAGATCATAGTTACACTATGGGAACCAGACATGACTGGAACATAAAGAGTTTCTCACCTCTGCTAGAATTTCCATCAGTAACAGATAAGGAGCAAGTGTTTGGTCTAGTTGTTTAGATACCAGTTATGATACCTTATGTATACATGATATACATCCCATAGCAAAGTACCTGGGTTTGATACCCATTTCCATTCTGTATTCCAGCTTCCTGCTTGAAGATCCTGGGAGACAGCAATAATTCTCAAGTAATTGGGTTCCTACCACCCAGGGAGGAGTCATATCCTATGCTCCTGGCTTTGGCACTGGCTAAGCCATCACACGCATGTGCAGATGGAAATACTCTCTGTCCTCTTTTCCTCTCCTGCCCTTTCTATGTGTCTTTGACTCTCAAATAAATACATTTTTAAACCAAAAATGGATAAAAAAGAACTTTTAGATGGTTCCTAGAGAACTGGCTATTGCAAAGGTGGAAGCCTACTCCAAGCAAAATGAGATAATAGGGGAGCTAAAGCAAACACAATAGTGGATCATTGTACTAAAATAAGCAGACTTTACCAAGGTTATAATTTTAATTAAGCCCTTAAAGGACAAATCCCTCGAGGGATTTGAAGAGATTATTACAAGATGTCAATGATATGTCTTTGAAAAAGAAGAACAGGGAAAAATCTGGTTGAACCTTTCACCTCTTTCATCTTGAGCATTACCAAGAAGGACGTGTGGAGGCACAAAATAATTTCAATTGGTTATTAATTAAGTTTGTATGAAGCTATTCATCATGGCACAGACATATCGGTGACTACTATCGTCAATATCAATGAATTATAAATGGTGGAGGCTATTATTGGGTCATGTGATATTTGTCACTGTCATAATCCCAGAAAAACTTTACCAGTGGAACATGGCCAGAAACCTTAATAACGCTTTATACAACTTGAGGTGGATGTTATCCAACTTCTGTTCTGCATGCGATTTTAGTACTTTAGTTAGTGTATGTCTGTTTTCAGGATGGGTTAGAACATTTCCTTGATGAAAAACAATAGCCTTCACAGGCATAAGAAAGCTTCTTGGTTAAGTGTTTCTAACCTGAGGTAGACCAACTTTTCTAACAACTGACCAAGACACATACTTTATGGGAACCATTACAAAAGAGATATGTAGGGTATTGCCCTTTTTCAGAAACCACACTGCTCTTACCATCCACCATCTCACAGAAAGTTTCAACGAAACAGTAACACCCTTAAAATAACAAAATTTTTAGAAGTCCATGAGTTTCCTTTGGGAGCTCAAAGTTATTCCCACAAGCCCCTGTGGCCACGTGATTGAATCTTTTAGGAACAAGTCAGTTGTCCACCTATGAGTCAGTCACCAGAAGTCTCTCATTTGAGACCTTTATCTCCACTACTGGGTTCTGTATCTCCACAAAACATGGATCTTCTGTAGTACATAGTCTTATCAACATGACTGATTTTTTAATGTGTTCACAGCATCTTGCTAAACAGCTTTCTCTTCAACTTAGAGATTCCACTTATTGAAATAGACATCAGAATGAAAAATTTGTTTTTGAACCACTTTGAAATTAACCATATCAGATACTTTGTATAAGAAATACAGCAGTGAAATTCCAGGAGGTCAAACCATGGAATCCTGTTTCATAATTAAAGAAATCAATTTAGTATTCCATGCAACTGAAATTCTACTCCAATAGGGGCTGTTAAAGTAACAGTTCTCTAAAATGCTATATAGAAAAATCTTCAGAAGCAGATAGCTGGCCCAGAAACTTCAGAAAGTAGATAGCTTCTGGCCAATCCAGTTGATCACTACCCCTCATTTGAGTTTTGTTTCTTTGTTTTATTTTCTTACTTATAACCATTCTTGTCATTTTACCACAGATAGCCATTTGTCATCATGTACTCTTTTCTATTCTTTTCAATTGATAAGATAGAACATACTCATTCTGTTGTCAGTCTTGGGTTATTCCAAACAGTAGCCATGGCCTTCGTTCTTTAGATGGCTCTATGGGCCATCTAGAACCAGAAGCCTTGAGAGAAGCCTCTGGTTTCCCTAGTGACACCCTAGAGAACTGCTGTCAGGGGCATTCCAACCTCATATCATGAATAATTTTTTTCACAGCTCTCCAAGTACTCCTACCAGTCACTACTTCCTTTGTGACCAGACTTTATTGCACACAGAAATCCTGATTCTACACATTGCCAAGGCTGGAAATTCTGACTCAAACACAAGTTCAAAAACAAGGCAGCACTTGATTATTCAAGCATTCTGCTTAGGGGAATTACTGACTCATTGTTTATGTGAACAATCAGGGCAGTATTTCCAACAATAGGACTTCTATATATACATATATATATATATACACACACACACACATATATATATATATCTTTATGACTATGAGACATTTATCATTACATCTAACATGAGTTTTAAGAAAATATCATGTTACCTAAACGGAAGATCCCATAGGACTAAACTCACTAGCAGTAATAATAGACTATCTAATTGCCCTAGATTTCTTGTTGGCCAGTCATATTAACATTTGCCATTGCCAATATTTCTTGCAACAATCAAGCAGGCAAGGCAGAAAAGGCTATACCCTGCTTTAAGAAACAGCTATCTGGCTCTCTAAGATAATCCTCATGCCCTGTGGAAATTATTTTCACAGTATCAGTTGGGTAACTAGTGTTTCTGGTTCCAAAACAGTTTACAGGGGCTATTATTATTTTTATTTTTCTCATAGTAATTATAATGCTGGTCTGTTGCCTTCTTTCTAAATTCTTCAGTGTTCGGTACAGCCATTCTCTCTTATCAGAGGATAGCCACAATGACACGCACACAAAAAGGTCAAGATCTTTGGATACTTGGAGGGGAGTTTAATGTAGCTATTGAAATGCCATCACTTGGGATGTCCACATCCCATGTTAGAGCACTTGGGGTCAGTTGCTGATCCAGCTTCCAAATCCAGCTTCCCGATAACGTGCACCCTCAAAGCATCAGGTGATAGCTCAAGTACTTGGGTCCCAGCCATCCACATGGGAGATCTGGATTGAGTTCCATGATCCTGGATTCAGCCTGGCCTAGTCCTGGCTTTGACAGGTATTTGAGGAGTGAAAAAAATGGTTGGAGGCTAACTCTTGAACTCTCTCTCTCCCTCTCCTTCTTTGTTCTGCCTTTCAAATAAATAAAATACAAATTAATTTATAATAGAAGATCTCTAGATACAATGACTATAGAGATAACTGAACAATCCCTGAATGGTGAAAGTCTGGGTATCTGACCCTACATGAATTGTTCAACATCTTGCAAATGATAGAATGATCCAAAGTTGGGCCTGACATATTGAATATACAAATGGACAATGACAATACCACAGATGGTAACTTAACTCTGACCCACAACAACTGAAGCAACCTTCAGTCATTTTCCCTGTGCTTTGTCCACTTTCCAAGTTAGAATCAACCAGATAAAAAAGCCAAATAGAATTCCAAACCAATCATATCAGATGGTCCATTTCTAGTTAGCCTATCTTCAGCTTCCCCATGCCAATGGAGTCTAATCCCAGCAAATCTCGAGTAATTGGTTTTGTTCAGTTTCAAGTTTTCCTACTTCCCTGTCTGAGTTTTTCACAAATGCACACAACAGTGGCTGCAGCAATCATAAGCTCTGAATGAATAAACTGTTCTCATCTAAATAGTCTTTACTTTTTTCATACCTTTACTACTGTTCACAGGTAACCAGACTCACCAAAGTCCAGCAAGCATAGAGACAACATGGAAAAGGGAATATCCCATAGTCATTACTAGTTCTGCCATGTAGTCTGTATCTAATCTTGGAACTGTAACTAATAAATCTAAGTCTCAGTTTTCTCCCATGAAAAATAAGGGTAACAATATTTTCTCAGTAGACATGGTATAATGATTAAATGTGATAAAATGCTGACCATGCTTATTCTATAATCTGGCACATAGGAGACCAATAAACTGATAATATCAACAATGTTGATGGTAGATAGTGGCTACTTGTACTTGCTATGTTCTCAATCTAGATAGCGCTATTTTGTTACTTGCTACTCACATGGCCCACAGGGATGTTAATAAAATGCATCCTTGATAGTATATATTTACATATGTATATACATTTGTATATTCATGTTATTATGTGTGTGCATATAAATACATTTATACACAATGTCAAGCATAACTAGAAGTATACAGATATTTTGATAAACCTCAATGTGTTCATTAACATGTATCACAAATTATCAACTCATGGACAATCTTTTTCATCCAAAGTCCCCAAATTCTCTCTTCCATTTTATTTCATTTGAAATAAATAAGTCATTTATAATATTTCATTCTATACACTTTTCAAATTATGACTCTTATATAACCACAATAGCATCACTCACCCCCCAAAAAAATTCCTTGAGGTTATTCAACACCAATTGTTTGTGTGCTAAAGCTAATATAGTAAGAAGTTCAGCATTGATTTATGCCCACTTCAATTGTTTACACACATTTATGGATCCTTTTTCATTTTTATTTTTCTGTTGTTGTTCAGCAGTTTCCTTTATTAGAAACAAGTGAGATGTACTGAGTGGAACAAGAATGCATTTGGTCTTTCCTCTCCCTGGAAATGGATACCCCCAACACAGGCCAAAGGAAAGCTGTAACAGGAAGGTAAAGCTTTCTCCTTCCTATCCCTAGATGGATCCTCCCTGCCAGTGCGTCAATATTTTTGAATTGGAGTAAAATTGTCCCAAACAACCTCCATAGGAGCAGTCTGTTTCACAAGCTTGTCTTCCCTTTGTAACAGGGCAAAACTGAACCCTGGGCCTTGTCTTAAAGGGTTTTAACAATAAAAAAGTAATCTAATTTAAATATGGTCAAATTATATAAAGACATTTCTCAAATGGGCATATACAAATGGCCAACCACATGGAAAAATTCTGAACATCACTAATCATCAGGGAATGCAAATCAAAACAATGAGCTATACTCCCACTCCACTGAGAATGATTATTCTCAACAAGACAAAAATAACAAGGATGCAGAGAAAGGAGAATTTTTATATGCTATTGGTGGGACTGTACATTACTATACCATTATCAAAAACAGTATTTAAATCCCTCAAAAATCTAGAAATAGAATTACCATATAATCCAGTAATTCTAGTACTGAACATATACTAATGAAAAGTAAATAAGCATGTAAAAGATATTTCTGTACTGCAGGTAAACTCCATGTATGGAATCAACCTATGTATTCATCAATCATATGACTGAATACCAAGATGTGGTATAGATACCCAACGGAATATTACTCAGCCATGAAAGAATGAAATCCCATCATTAGCAACAAGGATGAGGCTAAATGACATGTATTAAGTGAAATAAACCATGAACAGAAAGACATACACCATATATTCTCACTCATACATAAAATAAAAGTGACCTGGGATAGGCTTTTGCCAAAGCAATCAAGATGCCATATTAGAGTTCATGGGTTTGAGTCTCAGCTCCAGTTCTGATTCCAGCTTCCTGCTAATGTGAAACTTAGCAGTCAGCAGTGATGGTTCAAGTGGTTGGGTCCCTGCCAACCATGTGGTAGGCCTGACTTCACCTGGCTTTGTCCTGACTAACCCTTAGCTGCTACTGGCATTTGGGGAGTCAGCCAGCAGATGGAAGACCTCTCTCTTCCAAACAAAAATTTTTAAAAATGGTTTTAAAAAGTTGATCTCTAGAAGTAGAAAATAGAATAGTGGCTATCAGAGCCTAGGGTGTGAAGGAGGGAAGGATGGAGAGAGGACAATTAATGATACAGGGGTACAGTTAGAATAATTTCCAGTGTCCTCAGTACCACAGTAAAGTAACTATGGTTGACAATAATTCATTGTATATTTTAAAATATCTAGTAAAGAGGATTTTGAATGCTTCCAACACAAAAAATTATAAATGCTTGAGGTGATGGATATGTCAATAACTCTGATATGATCTTTTCACATTATATATATATATATAATGTATTGAAATGTCACACTCTACCCCATATAAGTATATAATTATGTCCATTAGAAATAAAGAATGAATGGTTAATAATTGAATTATTTCTATATTTTCAACATAAGAATTTGGGATAGCACTGAATTCTATTATTACCTATCTTCACTACTTTTGGTGAGGTTTCTTCAACAATTTCTTGTCATTTTAACATTCAAACAGCCTACAGTATGTTGCATAATATTCACTATTTAGTTCATTTTATTTAGTACGGTAACAGAAATTACAGTAAAATGATACCATGGAGAATATGCATGAGGCTTTACTTAATCAATGTCATAAATACTCTTTTAAATATTTTCAAAATGTTTGCCAATTTGTTCAGAAATAATTTACTTGAGAGATGATGAGCTTTTGCTTGTCCTGATTCATTTGTAAGATTTAGTTTATTTACTGAGGATTATCGATGTACAGTTACCAGTAAATTTAGAAAATATCCTGTAGGCTACATATTTACGAAAAGTCCTTCCCTATCATTTATCATCCCCTAAACACATCCTGACCACTGCGGCCATAGCAGTTTTGAGCCATTGATTTTCAGAAGCAGACATTAGAGGGGAGTGGTGGGGGAATGGCATTTGAGCATTCCTGTTTTTAAGAGTCAATATTTCATTTCAATGACAAAGATTTAAATTCATCAAGGTAAGTAAAATGTCTTTTTAAAAAGGATAAAGCAAAACTATCTTAAATTCATGTTATCTAGTTATATTATTAGGTGTTTTTACTTTTCTTTCCTCTTGGCCAACTTTATTTTCCCAAATATCACAGCAAACCAAATTTGCTCAAACTTTACAGAAAATAATAAAATGTACTTAGAATTAAAAGTAATTTAGTGAATTATTACACAAAAGTCTTTTAAGCTCTATAGACTTTACTGTTTCTGTGGAATATCAGCAATAGTGAAATAAAACATAGTCCTTAAGAAATGTTTCTCTCTAACCAGAAAAAAAAAAGATTATTTTAAGAATATTGGGACATTGAACTTTCTAAGTAGAAAACATACTGGCCAAATGTAATGTTAACAGAAACATCTCAATTTCACCTATCAAACAATAAGATAGTATTTGAAGTGAGATATTTTCCTTCCAGAAATTTTAGGAACCGTAATTTGAAATCATTAGTGAAAGCATGTTCTAAACCCAATTAAATCTAAATTTAATTTTCTGTGGTATTGGCTTAGGGCTTGATTATCTTCTTTAAGTGAATAACATCAGGGCTCTGTTAGATATTTTCCAAGAAGAAAAACCAGAAGACATAATTGAAGTATACAAAGATAATCTCTTCTTGCTTATTGTCATTAAACCAACTTTTGAAACTTTAGTACCAGTGGAAAATATCAAATGTCAAATCTTTCAACTATAATAACTCCATTCTTCTTGGTTTATTTGGTGTGTCTCAAATGAGCTCTGTAAAAGGGAAGCTGATTTGAGTCATACATTTAAAAATGTTTAAATTATAAACACATCATTCTTATCAGAATTAATCTTGGCATTGTGATGAACCAAGAAAAGTATATTTTTTTCCTCCAGTATTAAGTCACTCTTGTAAGAAATTCCAACTACATTAAAAACCTAAGGAAATCACATCTAGGTATTTAGAACTCCGGCAAGGAAACAATTACAGGAAGAGAAATGACAAAGTCTTTTACTCAGCTCCTGCATGTCAGCAGCCTGGTTCATTCCTGGCAGAAGCTAAGACATACTTTAGTCTACAGTTGTATCTTAGAATATCACTCTGTCAAGAAAAAGAGAGGCCAGTGCTGTGGCACAGCAGGTTAAGCTGCCATCTGCAGCCCATATGGGTACCAGTTTGAGACCCAGCTGCTCCACTTCCAATCCAGCTCCTTGCTAATATGCCTGGGAAAGCAGCAGAGGATGTCTAAAGTGCTTAGGCCCCTGCACCAACATGGGAGACCCAGAAGCTTCTGGCTTTGGCCTGGCCCAGCCCCGGCCATTGCGGCCATTTGGGTAGTGAACAGAAGATGGGAAATCTCTTTCTCTCCTTCTCTCAATGCAATGCTACATTCCAAATAAATAAATAAATCATTTTAAAAAAGACAGAAATGTCTGTGTATATCAGTATTGCTACAAATATAGTTTTATAAAATATTGTTTTATACTTTGTGAAACCAATGGTTCAGAATATTATACTACTATAGTTTTAATGATCTGTGATTACTTTAAAATTTATGGTACATGAGTGAAATGGTCACTTTTCTACTCAATTATTGTTTATAATTCTTTCTAATGCTCCTCCTTGCCAGTACCTTCATCCAGGCCCTTTGTACCTCTCCTCTGAACAGCCACACAGGGACTCCCCTCAGTCTGTGTTGACTCACCCAAGCAATGGTCCCTAACTGACCCAATGGGAGTTCTGTCTGCTCAGAAAACAAACTTTGATGGCTAACAGCTAGACCGCCACACAGAAAATCTTGCACAATTTAGCTTATTGCATTCTCTACCTTTGCCTCTCCTCTTTCCCATCCTCTTCCTCCCTACTTAAGCAGACACCATATACATACATTCCACATTCACTCTAATCTCACAACCACCTAAACTTAATAACCTTTGCAACCACACCGGACTCTTTAATGTTCCCAGAAATAGACTCACATAACATTATGAGTATTGCTGTGTCTGATGCTATGAATTGAATAAGGTCAGCAATCCTGTCTTAGCCTTCATCACATTAATCTCTTTGTTAAATATTCAATAAAGTGAAATTAATTCTAACAGAGAAATCAATGTAATACAATAAATATCAAATAATCTATGAACACTTAAATATTTTTTAAATGTTAATGATAGCACTTTAACTTCATTGAACTTCATTGGACTCTGTGGTCAAAAATTTCAAAAAATGTTGAGTTAGACCTCAGCTTATTCAATACAACAAAATATATTACAGACACAATAACCATGTTAATAGTTTTCTTAAATATTCAGAAATACTAGAAGAAAATAAAACTTATTTTTATCATGTTATATAAAAATCTTATCATGTTCGAGGATGGAAAAGACTTTGCAAGCATGAATCCAAAGACAAACATCAATAAGGAAAGCAACAACAGCTTTTCCAATTTAAAAATTTTCTGTAGCAGTGATATCTAATATAATTTTCAGCAATCATGGAAGAATTTCACAGCCGTACTATTCAATTCAGAAGCCACTAGCCACACACAGCAGCCGGGCACTTAAAACTCAGTTAGCAAGTCTACAGGACTACATTTTTTATTTGTTTGATTTTATTTATTTTGTTTGAAAGACAGAGACAGAAACAAAGGAAACTCTCATCCACTGGTTTATTTCCCAAATGCCCTCAACAGCAGAGGTTGTGACAGACTAAAACCAGAAGACAGGAACTCAGTCCAGGTCTCTGCCATGGGTAGCAGTAATCCAACCACTGAGCTGTCACCCGCTGCTTTCTATGCTGCACAGAAACAGGGAGCTGGATCACAAACTGAGTGAGGACCCCAACTCAAGCACTCCAATACAGGATGCAGAATTTTAAATGCTAAGCCAAATGTTCATCCCATTATTTAACCAGTGTAAATGGAATTGAAATCACATGTGTATCTTACAGCCACCTGTAGTCTGACTGTTCTTTTGAATACTCTGTTCAGGTTCAAAGAAAACTATTCTTAAAGGAATGGAACACACAAACCACACAATTGAGAAGAAAGTATCTGAAATACCTCTGTTGACAAACACATCACATTCTTAAAGCATAAATTGTACTTAAATTATTTTTTTGTTTTTTATTTTTAACTTTTATTTAATGAATATAAATTTCCAAAGTACAGCTTATGGATTACAATGGCTTCCCCCCCATAACGTCCCTCCCACCCGCAACCCTCCCCTTTCCCACTCCCTCTCCCCTTCCATTCACATTTCCTTTTGGAAAAAAACAGTCATAGATGATATACAAAAAGAAGAAATTCAAATAGTCAATAAGTCTCAGAAGTAGCCACAGCTCACTAGCACTCAAAGAAATACAAATTCAGAAGAGGCTCGGACACGCATCTCCATCTTCTCCTTATCAGCCTCATCTATTCTCCATTTCTATTACTTAGATTTCAGTCTATCAATTCTGTGCTTTCTAAAGCTATTTCTCTTCCTTTATCACTTATTTTCCTGGCATCCATCTGGGGGGGGGGGGGGGGAGGAAAACCCAGCCTGGGTAAGTTCAGTAGTGCAGAGCATGGCCGCCAGAACACACCCAAGCAAACCACCCCAGCGCAGACGTGGCGGAGCACAGGCAGGTGGGCTTTCAGTGCCCTCTTGACGAGCTTTGGCAGATCACTCTCCTTTGCTCCACTGGCTGCTCACAACCTTTCGCTCTCACATTTCCAGCCCTGCCATTGTGCCCCTGACTTTCTGCTGGTGGCCTCAGCTCCCACTTCACATAGAATCTGAAGATTGTCCAAAAACTTTTCCAATCTACACATTTACTCGATTTCTCCTTATTCCTTAAGCTTTCTGTGTCCTATCACCCTGGGTAAAGCATTCTACCTCAGGCGCAAGTCTACTTACTCCACACATCTGCTGGACTTCACCCTCTATTTTCTATCCCCTCTTTCTCTCATGCTATTTCTCTCCATCTGATAGCATGTACCCTTCAAGCATTTAAATACACCCAAATCTCTCCCATTTTGAAGAGAACATACTATGCAGTGACATAAGACACCAGTGTCAAATCCCAGCTCTGCCACTCACTGTTGTGGGATGACATTTAACCATTCACAGTTATTTACAAATTCCCCTATTTGTAAAAGTTTAATATCAGGGAAAACAATACTTCCTAAGTAGTATAGTTCTGAAAATGGAATGAAAACAATGTTTCAGAAGCACTTAGCATGGGATGTAGCCTGTTGTAAACCTCTTAAAAATCCTGTCAACCCTGTTCACTACTACTAATTTTTAACTCTTTAACCTCATATTTTTGCAACCATTCCCCATCTCTTTGTTTCCCTTCAGAGCAACACCTATTTAGGAGTTAAAGTTAGACAAATAGAAAAGTTTCAAAATAGTACAGAGTTCCTATATACCTCTGACCCAGATTCCCCTAACGTTAATACACTGCATTACTGCAGCGTAACACTCAAACCCAGAAAAGTGTCGATGGTACAATTGGGTTAAACTGAAGATCTTCATCAGACTTTGCCATCTTTGACTTCTTCCGGGGTCACAGCCAGACTCGCACACTGCAGTTATCTGCTACTTCTTCATCTTCCGTAATCTACAGCATTTCCTTTGTCCTTCCTAGTCATGATCAGGACACCTTTGAGAACACGTCATCTATTTGATAACAGATCCTTCAATTTGACTTATTTTCCCATGATTGAAATTTGACACATTCTTACATTTTGAGCATGAATACCACAGAGATGAAACTGTCCTTCACAGTGCACCAAATCAAGAGATTCCTAATATCAATAGCCCAGTGCCAAAGTTTGTGTGAATGGTCTCATCTCCCTGGCTCCACTTCATCTCCTCTCTTTGGCTTCTCCAACCACTGCTCACCGGCTTCAGTCCCCAATTAGCACACTGAGAGTGCTCTTGTTAAGGACACCGTGAACCCTCTCCTTATCCAATTTAAAAGAAATTTCTCATCCTTTCCTCTGGACCACATGGTAACTTGACAGTGGTGAGTACTCTCCTTTTTTGATGGATGAAATCAGCTGCCACGATGCCGCACTGCCTGACTTCTCATTAAGTTTTCTGGGTGTTTTCTCAGTGTCTCTCCCTGAATTCTTTTCTGATACACTGCCTCTGCATGGTAGAGTTCTTATTTCTCATCATGTGCTCTTCTGCACAAAAACTCTACATCTGTAGTTTGACTTACCGTCTAATGTAGGCAATTCCCACATCAATGTCTTTATAACTGTATTTTAAACATCTTTATTGGATATCTTATAGGAATTACAAACTGAGCATGTGATCTTGGCCAATCTACCATGACCCTGAAGTTTAGCATTGTAACATAATAGATCACTTTACACTACAAAGTGAATCATATCCCTGGTAATCTTGGACCTGTGTTCTGTCATAACAGTACACATTGGAAGCAATGATTGCCTTATGATATCAATTTCTTAGAAAACATCTACCCTTATATTTATTTGAAGAGGGGGATGACACAGAGATAGATTTCACATCTACAGGTTTACTTCCCAAATGCTCACAACAGCCAAGGCTGGCTGAAGCCAGGAGCCAGGAACTCCATCCTCACCCTCCAAGTGGGTAAGAGATACAAGTACTTAGGTCAGTACCTATTGCCACTCAGGAGCATTAGCAGGAAGCTGAATGAGAAGCAGAGTAGTTGGGACTCTAATCCACAATCTGCTATGGCATGTGGGTATTCCAAGCAGCAACTTAACCTACAATACCACAATGCTCACTCTTATGATATCAATCTCATTAAGTTAAGATTATGCATCCAAACATTTTCCATTTGTCTTAATAATTCATAGTGAATATCTCTTCTTGAATTCATTTAAACCATCCCCAAACCTATGTGTATATTCAGTACCTAAATTCATTTTCCATTCGGGTAAAAGGAAACATATACATACAAACATGATAAAGTAGAATTGGAACATCAACTTATTTTTTTCTTGACTTATAATTAAATATTTGCCAACATATTTTTCATTATTTAACACAATTATGTCATCAAACATGGCCATCATACTAAGAAAATATGAAACCTCAATTTTAAGATAAGAATGAATGGGAAAGTGCTGTAGACTTTCAACTCCCTAACCATGTGGCTATTTTTCCGAGACAAAACTTAGGAAGAAACATGCATTTTTAGTTCTTTCAATTGTATATTAAGCATTCTTCTATTTGTTCCTTTACTCAAGCATTTTGCAGTGTTCCCCTAGCTAGTAGCAGTAAGTATTAAAAGCCATAGCATATGCTGAGTGGCTGTGTCACCCCATAAATCATATTTACTGCCATTTGTTAACATGCTGCTTTAATTGCAGAATTTAAATGACAGTTCATGAATTTTTCACAATCTCCAAAAGAAAGAGATGATTTTTTCATTCAAGACTAACGGGATGTTGTCAATTTTAATGTGTACTAGGAAGTCACATGACCTTCTCAAATTTAATGGTGAAGCAAATTTAGTTAACTCTGCAGAAACATAAGGAGTTCTTCAAAATCAGTCTCTTAGCTAACCAAGGGCAGATTAGGAATCAGAACACTGAGGAGTTTACATCCAACACCTGAAATGTGCTTCAAAATCTTTTCTGCCCCAACTGCAGCTGGTACGAAGAACTGCTTTAGAAGTAACACAGACACCCAATGAAAGGCAATAGTCACTACAGGACGTGATGAAATGCAAAAAATCAATAATCCCCAAGCAGTAATTCTTTGTATCCTAGGTCTTCATTCTTATACTGAAGTACAAAGATACCTACGTCCAGATATGAAGGAGTTTTCTCTAGGAC